>NC_083318.1:82482251-82789812 GCF_963455315.2 Globicephala melas
AGTTTTTGGTGTCTGCCCCCAGTGAGTTAGGTTGGTTCAGTGTCTTTTGTAGGCTTCCAGGTGGGGGGTACTGGTGCCTGTTGGTGGGTCTGGACCTTGTTTTTCTGGTGGGCAGCGTCACATCCGGTTGTATTTTTTGGGGTGTCTGTGGACTTAGTATGATTTTAGACAACCTCTCTACTAATGTGTGGGGTTGTGTTCCTGTCATGCTAGTTGTTTGGCATGGGGCGTCCAGTACTTGAGCTTGCTGGCTCTTGGGTGGAGCTGGGTATTAATGTTGAGACGGAGATCTCTGGGAGAGCTCTTGCTGATTGATATTATGTGGGGCCGGGGTGTCTCTGGTGGTTCAATGTCCTGTACTTGGCTCTTACACCTCCAAGGTTCAGGCCTGACACCCGGACGGAGCACCAAGACCCTGTCAGGCACACGGCTCAGTAGAAAAGGATGAAAAAAAGAAAGACAGAAAAAGTAAAATAAAATAAAATTAATATGCTATAAAAATTTTAAAAATATTATTAAAATAAAAAGTAATAAAAAAAGAAGAGAGCAACCAAACCAATAACAAACCCAACAATTATAACAAGCATTAAAAACATAAAATAAACATATAAATCAGAAATTAGTCACTCAGATACAGCAAACTCCAAGCCTATAAATGCTCCCAAAGTCCACTGCCTCAATTTTGGAACGATTTGTTGTCTATTCAGTATTCCACAGATGGTAGGTACCTCATGTTGATTGTGGAGATTTATTCCACTGCTCCTGAGGCTGCACAGAAAAATTTCCCTTTCTCTTCTTTGTTCACATAGCTCCTGGTGTTCAGCTTTGGATTTGGCCCCACCTCTGCATGTAGGTTGCCCTGTGGTATCTGTTCTTTGCCCAGACAGGAGAAGGTTAAAGGAGCAGCTGATTCGATGGCTGTAGCACATTCATGCCAGGGGGAGGGAGGGGTACAGAATGTGGGATAAGCCTGTGGCGGCAGAGGCCAGCGTGACATTGCAACAACCTGAGGCATGCCGTGTGTTCTTTTGGTGAAGCTGTCCCTGGACCACGGGACCCAGGCAGTGGTGGGCTGCACACGCTTATGGGAGGAGAGGTGTGGACAGTGACCTGTGCTTGCACACAGGCTTCTTGGTGACTGCAGAAGCAGCATTAGCGTTTCATTCCTGTCTCTGGTGTGTGCGCCAATAGCCATGACTCACACCCGTCTCTGAAGCTTGTTTAGGCAGTGCTATGAACCCCCTCTCTGTGTGTACCTGGAAACAATGGTCTCTTGCCTCTTAAGCAGTTCCAGACTTTTTCCCGGACTCTCTCCCAGCTAGCTGTGGCGCACTAGCCCCCTTCAGTCTGTGTTCATGCAGCCAACCCCAGTCCTCTACCTGAGCTCTGACCTACGAAGCCTGAGCCTCAGCTCCCAGCCCCACCCCCACCCCAGCGCATGAGCAAACAACCCTCTCAGGCTGGTGAGTGCTGGTCAGCACTGATCCTCTGAGCAGAAACCTCTCTGCTTTGCCCTCTGCACCCATATTGCTGCGTTCTCCTCCATGACTCTGAAGCTTCCCCCCCACCACCCCCCATCTCCACCAGTGAAGGGGCTTCCTAGTGTGTGGAAACTTTCCCTCCTTCACAGCTCTGTCCCACTGGTGCAGGTCCCGTCTCTATTCTTCCGTCTCTGTTTTTTCTTTTTTCTTTTGCCCTACCCAGGTACGTGGGGAGTTCCTTGCCTTTTGGGAAGTCTGAGGTCTTCTGCCAGCGTTCAGTAGGTGTTCTGTAGGAGTTGTTCCATATGTAGATGTATTTTTGATGTATTTGTGGGAAGGTGATCTCCACATCTTACTCCTCTGCCATCTTGAAGGTCCTTCTTCTATAGTTTTAATTGGGTATTTTATGTGATTTTATTTTCTTCCCTCTCCTAGAAAATCTCATAATTCCTTTTTTACTTTGTTTTTTTTTTTTTTATTTTTTTGGTGGTTGTCCTAGAGTTTGTAATATACATTTACAACTAATCCATGTCTACTTTTAAATAACACTGTACCACTTTAAAGTAGTGTGAGTATCTTATAAAGCCCAAATAATCCTATTCCTCCTCTCCTTCTCTGTCTCTTGTATCATTGTTGTCATTTATTTCAATTATATATAAGCATAAATAAGCATATGTATATATATTCTAATATATATGCACAAAATCAAATATATATTTGGTATTGTTATTTTGAAAAAATGTTATCTGTTAGATCAATTAAAAATAAGAAAAATAGAAGCTCTTATCTTACCTTTGCATTTTCCTTCTTTGATACTTTTCTTTATGTAGACCTGAAATTTTGACCCGTATTGTTTCTCTTTTCTCTAAATAACTTCTTTTAACATTTCTTCCAAGGCAGGTCTATAAATTTTCTCAGTTTTTATTTATTTTGAGAGTTTTTATTTCTCTTTAACTTTTGCAGTATAATTTTGCTGGGTACAGAGTTCTAGCTTGGCTCTTTTTTCCCCCTCAATATTTTCAACATTTCACTCAACTTTCTTCCTGCTTACATGGTTTCTGAGGAGAAGTTGGATATACTTCACATTGTTGTTCCTTTATAAGTCAGGTGTTTTTTTCTCTGGCTTCTTTCAGAATTTGTTCTTTATCTTTGATTTTTCATATTTTGAAAATGATTTGTCTAGGTGTTTTTGTTTGTTTGTTTGTTTTGACATTTATCCTGCTTGTAGTTCTCTGAGTTTCCTATATTTGTGGTTTGGTGTCTGACCTTAATTTGGAGAAAGTCTCAATCATTATTGTTTCAAATATTTCTTCTTTGCCTTTCTTTCTTCTCTTTCTGGTATTCCAATTACATGTGTATTACACCTTTTGTAGCTTTCCATAGTCCTTGTATATTCTATTCTGACTTCTTTAAATTCTTTTTTCTCTTTGTTTTTCAGTTTTGGAGGGCTATTTTGATATATGCTCTAGCACAGAGATTCTTTTCTCAGGTGTGTCCAGTTTACTAGTAAGCCCATCAAAAACATTCTTTGTTTTTTCAGTTGAATTTTTTATCTTTAGCACTTTTTTTTGTTTCTTTCTTAGAATTTTGTTTCTTGGCTTATATTGCCCATCTATTCTTGCATGCTGTCTACTTTATCCATTAGATCCTTAGTGTAATAATCATTGTTGTTTAAAATTTATTTTTTTTTAATTTATTGGGGCATAGTTGCTGCACAATGTTGTGTTAGTTTCTGCTGTACAGTGAAGTGAATCAGCCATATGTATACACATATCCCCTCTGTTCTGGATTTCCCTCCCATCTAGGTCACCACAGAGCATCGAGTAGATTTCCTCATGCTATACAGCAGGCTCTCACTAGATATCTATTCCATACATAGCAATGTACATAAGCAATGTACACACGTCAATCCCAATCTTCCAATTCATCCCAGCCCCCCTCCCCCCTTGGTGTCCATATGTTTGTTCTCTACCTCTGTGTCTATTTCTGCTTTGCAAATAGGTTCATCCATACCATTTGTCTAGATTCCACATATATGTGTTAATATATATTTGTTTTTCTGACTTACTTCACACTGTATGACAGTCTCTAGGTCCATCCACATCTCCACAAATGATCCAATTTCATTCCTTTTTATGGCTGAGTAATATTCCATTGTATATATGTACCACAGCTTCTTTATCCATTCATCTGTTGATAGACATTTAGGTTGCTTCCATGCCCTGGCTATTGTAAATAGTGCTACAGTGAACATTGGGGTACATGCTTTTTTTTGAATTATGGTTTTCTTATGGTATATGCCCAGTAGTGGGATTGCTGGGTCATATGGTAGTTCTATTTTTAGTTTTTTAAGGAATCTTCATACTGTTTTCCGTAGTGGCTATATCAACTTACATTCCTACCAGAAGTGCAAGAGGGCACTCTTTTCTCCACACCCTCTCCAGCATTTACTGTTTGTAGATTTTTTGATGATGACCATTCTGACCAGTGTGAGGAAATTGTTTAAAATTTCTGGTCTGATATTTCCCACATCTCTGCCGTGTCTGGTTCTAATACATGCTCTGTGTCTTTAAATTGTATTTTGTTGCCTTTTAGCATGCCTTATAATTCTTTTCTTGATAGCCAACATGATATATTAGGTAAAAGCAAAGACAAGAAAACAAAACCACAGCAAAACAAAAACAAAGCTGCTGTAAATAGGCCTTTACTAATGTAGTGGTGAAGTGTGTGGGGAGGGGAAGAGTTCTGTAGTCTTATGATTAGGTCCCAGTCTTTTAATAGTTTGTGACTCTAGAGGGTGCATTTCACAAGAGTTTTTCATTTTTAATCCCCTGTTAGGTAGAACAAGATGGCTAGAGACAGCTGGAGGTGCTTATTTACCTTTCAATTAAGGTCAGGTCAATTAAGCTCTGTTAATAGCCCCCAGGTGAGGCTCTGGTTAACTAGTTTCCCCTGAGGGCTGTCAGGCCTTGTTAAGAAGAACAGAGTGCTCTGGTGTAATTCCAAATGGTTTCTTTTCCCTTCCTCCTGCAGGATGCTGGTGGGATTTTTAAAAGACATTTACTGTGGGAAACTCCTGGAGATAAAGCTCATAATATTGTGGCGGCCCACTTATGACTGGGGCTCCCTGGAGTCTTTAACTCTGAGAGTTGTCTGCACTGAGCCTCCAGCAATTCATCAGCTACAGTTCAAGTTTTCTTACCCCAGCAATGATTCCCGTGGAGTTTTCTGCTTTTGAGTCTCTGCTCAGGTAAGCTGACTCTCTGTATTCACTTGTCTTTCTCTGGTCTTGGGAGGTAGCAGTATACCCTGCATCCTCCCTTATTCTTATGAATTTAAGGAGAGTTACTGATTTTCATTTGGTTCAGCTTTTTACTTGTTATGAAGCATTTCCAACTTTCTTACACGTGGAACCAGAAGCCCTTTATATTTTGATTTTACTCTCTGTGTTATCTTTAATTGAACCTTCCAACTATTTTTAAAATTTCTCCTATTATGTTTTAAATTCTTGTGGTGTATTATGAAATTACTTTTGTTCTGTGTCTCATTTTTGTTCTGGTATTTCATGAATATAAAGTTTTCTCTGATCTTTTTATGTATGAATAACATGTTTTTGAAATATGACTTTTTTATGCTCCCTAACTTGTTTATATCTTGGCTTTTAAAGCTTTTTATTTTTCAATTTTTAATCAAGAGAATTCTTCAAATATGTGGTTATCTTTGTCTAAGGTCTTAATTTCTTAGCGTTAAGAGCACGAAAAGGTGATTGGAAACTGTATGTGCATAGAGTATGGTTGCCAAGTTGTGGGCCTCAGTATAAGGTTGATGTAGATTGCTAGTTATTGGAATCTGGGTGTCTTTTCTCTTGTGCTTGTTGCTTCCTCTGAGAGCAGAGGGAAATCTTTCAAATTATTTTCTAGATTGTAAAAGCCTGGCTACTCCTTTGATATGTACTGTTTGGTATATAATTTCTTATAATCTCTTTTTAAGTAGCATCTCCATCTGCAATTTGCCTGGAATCCAGAGACCCTCTGATTGAATAATTCCAGAAAGCTGTGATAAAGTCATGTAATGTCAGGCAGTATAGTTTGGGGAGATGACTTGGAGAACCCTCTGGGCAAATAAGTTTGGAGAGGAGAAGGAGATGAGGCAAACACATCCTTAGTCACTTTTAATGCTAGTCCTTCTGTTTTGTCAGCCCAACCAAGAAAGCCAACTGAGAGAAGCTCAATGTCTCAAATTCCTGAGCTTTTGGAGGCTCTGCAGAGAGAATTTGTTGGCTTCATGACTTCTCTCTCTGCAGAATATTTTTTCAGTTTTCTGTGATATGCTGTTAGATAATATCCTTTCCAGATTCCAAAGTTTTGTTGTTTTATACACTGTTTTGTAATCTTTGACCTTGTGGATATATGCATTTTAATACTCGTGTTTGTGTGTTATTTTGATGGGGTTCAAATAGGAAGAAGCAGTAAGTGCATGTGTTTAATACACTGAAATAAAGAGAAGCCCTATGAACTATTTTTTAAACAAAAATTGCTTACTTAAACAGAATACACTATCTTCAATGTATTTGGCATCATTTCTCTGATACTTTTCCACTTGAGATTAATTTGCAACTTTAATTGATATCTTCTCCATTTATCCTAGTGTTCTCACCAATTTCACTTGCTTCCACCCTTTAAAAGTTCTGAAAAGTGAAATAGACATATTTAACTTAATGTAAAGAACAATAGAATGCCATCCCAATTGCTATCAGCATAGTACTGTGGTTAACAACCATGGGCTTTAGAGTTATAAGGCCTGAATTCATGCCTGAAAACCTACCTATTTACGGTGTAACTATAAGGAAGTTCTTTGACAGCAACACACTGAGCTTTTTTTTTTTTTAATATAAGGAAAATATTTGCCTACATTCCAGTGATAAAGTATTGGAAAAGTTATTTAGTAAAGAGTGTGACTTGATACATATTCTGACAGATTTCAGTCCACTTTTCCCCTTTCTTCTGCAATCTGGTAAGCTAGCAAAGCTAGTGAACTCCCTTCTTTGGCACTGGTGGTAAATTCAGATCTCACAAACACCCAGCGTGGCACAGGAAATTTTCTCTTTTTTCACTCTGCAGCCACTATAAAGGCCCAGCCTAATCTCTCTGCCTCCTTCAAGCCATTTCAACCTGTTCTCTTCAGAAAGCTTTATTATGTGAATCATATGTCCATTTATAGCCTCTTGGTGAATTTGGCATCATTAGTCTCAACATCCAATCCAAATTAACTTTTGAGGCTTGTTCCTTGCTTTCTTGGGGCAGCAGCAACAGTAGTATATCGTCTAGTTATTCACTTTTTTCAACTGTTTATTGAGTCCCTATTCTCAACTTGTGACTGCTGATGCTATAATGTATAAAATTATAAATTCTAGCCTGGTGGAGACCCTAGTAAAGTGAATACTACAAAATACTGTGATATTTAAATAAGATTTAATATATTCAGCAAATTGCCTGAAATGCTTTATTTATTTATGTAGCATTTTTTATGATTTGTGCTATGTAAGGAACTACAATTATATGTATTTTTTACCCCTTTTGGAATTGATTGTCTCATTGTTAACATGCTTAGACTATTTTTATGTAATTCTCAGTAGGAAAGAGAACCATTAAACACATAGTTGGCCAAATGGCCATGATTTAAACTAATCCTAAATGCTACCTAAAAGGAGCATAATATTCTGAGTGTACAGCTAAATAAGTCAGCATAGTGGCAAAAATATGAATATTTTGAGCAGAAGATCAACACAAGTATATGTTTAGTTTAAATAGATTACCTTGGTTGTGAAGACTAATCATTAGAGTGGGACAAGGTGAAAACAATGAGACAAATTAGGAAGATTATCTCTTTTTTCTTCCTCTTTTTTTGATAATTATTTATAGAATAAAATTATATCCTTAAAACAATTTTAGGAGAAAGAGCTGAGGGACACAATAAAGAACAGGTACTTCAGTAAGTAACAGGTGAAAGAGATAAAAGAAGTCAAGGATAGTAAAAGGAAGCAAACAAATAAGCCATCAAAATTGAAAAAGTAGAAGCCAAAATTGGCTAAGGATACAAAGAAAGCCAGGAAATGAAGACAGAACCCATTTGTTGTAAAAACAAGTGATTGTGTTATATCCAACTAGTCCTTAAATCTGTTGATTTGTTAGTTTCTATAAGGAGACAAGCGAAGTGTTTTCTGTTTCCCACATAATTGATCATTAAGCCAAGGACTTGGTTCCAAGTGTTTTTTATTTGGAAAGCAATATCAGGAAGCCAGGTTGAGAAAATGGGGATAGGAAACAGTTAAGAAGGAAAAGCTAATACAAGGTTTCATTTAAGATGGTTGTAGTCCATGTAAGCTTGATACAAACAGGACTTCTTGAGAAGCTTGCATAATTTCTCCTCAAGTTGTCTGCTTAAAGAACTGGAGATGGGAATGGCGGAAGGGAATAGAACATAGGGCAGCAGTAGCATTTGCTCAGTTGTAGTACACAAGTATAATTGGAAAAACAGCCAGACATAATCACTAAATTTGAAAATTTAATGAGACAATAAAGTTGAGAAATGGATATACATATATATCCATTCATAAATAAATACGAATATGCTTTATGTGTTTCATCAAGTTGTCATTTCAAAATGCAGAGATGGATGTATTTGTCAAGAAATAGTCTCCTCATATTTTATGCTGGGAGGTATTAAAGTTATCCAAAAGTATAATTTCATAGCAGGACTACTGTATGAGTTAACCATATTGAATGCTGCCCCACTGCTCAATTTGTTATATAGATTTACCTGTATAACAGTAAAGCTATATACTGTTCTGTTTTTTTTTGTTCTGTCTTAAAATATAAATATAAAATGGGTTTATATTTTAAATATTTCTAATATGAGTTCCTTTTTATCACTCTTCTTTAATATCTCTTTTGCCTAAGTCAAGAGCTTATAAATAAATATGGATAAGATACATAAATAGTAAATTTTTATGGACATTAAAAACTAGATGTTCAGTGACAGAAAAGTATTTTGTAGTTTATTTTATGCTGTGGACTTGTGGCAGCCTTAAAGTTTAAATATTTTATACTTTAAGGTTTTACGTTTGTACATCCAAGAAAAAGTTGAAGATGGAGTAAATATATTTACTCACCAAATCCACAAGTAATAACAATAATAATAAATGATGGATTTTGTACACTGACTTTAAAAATTGCCCAAATACCTACAACAATGGGTTAAGCATCCCTGTGTGACTTGCTATTGTTTAGAAGCTAATTTAAACCTCAAGATGCCATTTTTTATTTACCCTATTAGAATTCAATGCTTTACAATTTTTAGATAAGAAATATTACATGCTATATTATGCTTTAATTTTAAAAATTCCTCCCATCAGCCATAAAGTAAAATTACCTGAATTCACAATTAGACATTTTATGTATGTATTTCCAAATTCTGTTGTTGTAGTTCTTTTTATAAAATTAAGTTTATTTATATGTTATTAAATAAATAGATAAAATAGAAGTAGTTTAAAATTACCTAATTCATACCATACACTTTGGGTGATCTGAACTACAGAATATGAATAATGGGCAAATTATATAGTAACACCATATTTCTCTAGCTGCTTTTGATACCTTAATGTATTTTTGAAGTTCCATAAAATGACATTTGTGAAAAAGTATATTCAAATTGTACTTTGTATTCATAGCTGTGGGTTTGTTTCATTTATATGTTAAAAATAATTTAATCATATATCCTCTATGCCTAAGTAATTATGTAGTAAAATTAATTAAAAATAATAGCTCCAAGTCATTAAGTTCTGTAGCAATTTCATATTGAAAAGGAAAGAAATATTGTGTGGAAATTTTGCTTTACATACACAGAATGTAGTTGTGTATGCCTCCATGGCTACGTTTTTGTTTTTTTTCATGGCTACATTTTTACACATTGATTTTCGCTGATGACATGTTACAAATCTGTTAATAAGTTGACCTTTTGTCACTTATATCACATTTTCTTTCAGTTTAATATTTATATGGTTGTAAATTTAGTCACAGTATGTCAGATTGAATTCCATCTTTGCACATAGAATACGCTAAATTCCTTGTTCAGTTCAGGGTTTTTTTTTGTTTTTCAAGAAAGAGGTGAGCAAGAGCAAACCAAAAATAAAAAATAAAAAAAGGAAAAAAGAAAAAGTCTTACCTTTGTCAGATATCATTTTTCCCCCAGAAGGATTTTACTACATATTTTGCAAAACTTTTTCCTAATCCAAATGAAACAAACTCTTCCAAAGAGTGATTTTTAAAAATAATAACAGAAATGTGAGAAGTTGATAGTGATTGATTGTATGTTTATCACTATTGCCTGAATTTAATGTGCAAATATCCATTTGTTTAACACATTGATTTTTTTTCATCCATAACATTCATTTTAGAAAAATCTCAATAACTATAATACACAAAAGTTTCTCCAGGCAAGTAGTTAATAATTCAGGACAGTGGCAAATGGGCTCTCCTCACAGTTGTTTTCAAATACAGCCTTGCATTTTTCTTGTTGGGAATTTCTAAATAAGTAAATTAAAATTTACCTAATTGTCAAGTTCTGCGATTTGAGTTACAGTTAATTCTTGGTTGAGTTACAATTTGCAGAAGCAGACAGGTGGTGCATACTAGTTAATTAACATAAAGCATCCATTAACTTATGTATTATTGTTCATGATTAGTTTTATCAAGCAATATGTTAAGATCCTCCTTCTTAATACAAATAAATCATCTCAAACATGTTAAATTAATTTTCCTATTTTCCTTTACTCTAACAATGAACATTATTATAGCATAAATAATCACTCTAATGTCTATAATTTATTTATCTCTCCTGTTTTTGTATTATGAAGATAAATTATTTGCTGGTATTTAGAATACTTGAGAGAAATACCACTTATTTCACACCATTAGTTTATTTTCTACTGCATTCAATCTTTGTTTATAAAGAAAGGAAAGGCATGATTCATATTGTGCCAAATGTTAATGACATGAGAATTAAGTTATTTCAAAATATAAAAAATCTGGGGTAAAGATTGTTTGATGGAAGGAATGTATTTCAGAACATATATGTTTAATGTGCAAAAAAAGTAAGGAGGAAATATTAAAGATAAATATTTGTAATACTGAAAATTCTAATAGCTATTATAGTAAATGAAGAAATACATGCATACATTAGAATTTTATTTGGTATCATTTAAGCCATCAGAAATTTATTCATATATTCACTAAGTAATTGATGTATCTTCATACACTATATTTAAAACAAGTACCATGGGGTACACAAACTTCTGTACCTCAAGTTAAATATAATGGAAATCATGAACTATAAAGTTCACTTATTCTCATTCTTATTACTAAAAGAAGACTACTAAGATCACATATTTAAGAGGCTTAGAATGTAGATTACCTGAGATGGGTAAAGAGAGGTTTCAAAAAATTTTCCTCATTATAAGAATCATTACTGTTCATTTTTTAAACTTTAAAACAAATCAGATTTCTTCAGCTTTACTTATACTCACTAGTGTGTGTGTGTGTGTGTGTGTGTGTGTTCTCCACAATTTTATCACATGTACAGTTTCATGTATTCACCATCACAGATAAGATAGTGTCATCAGCAAAAGGATCCCACCTCTTGCTCTATTAGAATCCCATCCACCTCCCTTCCCCTAGTACTTCCCTACCCCTGACCACCCTTATATACTCTCTTCTTCAAAAATATAATCTTTTAAAAATATTAAATAAATGATATCATCTAGTATGTAACATTTTGGGATTGGCATATTTTAAACTCAATTAAGTCCCTGGAGGTTCAACTTTTTATTTATACTGATAGTTTATTCTTTTAATTCCTGGGTAATATTCCATGGTATATAAGGCTACACTACCTTTAATTATTTGCCATTGAATGGCATCTATGTTGGTTCCAGTTTGAGGTTGTGGACATTTTTGTACAGGTTTTTATGTGAACATAAGTTTCGATTTCTATGGGGTATTGTCAAGAGTGCAGTTTCTGGGTCTTATGGTAGTTTCATGTTTAGGTGTAAAAAAAAATCTGCCAGTTTTCCAGATTAGTAGTAATATTTGATATTCCCATTAGCAATGCTTGAATGATTTAGTCTCTTTGCATCCTCACCAAAAATTTGTAGTGTCTTTATTCTTTATTTTAACTGATAGGAGTGTAATGGTATCTCAGTGTGTTTTTAATTTGTGTTTCCATAATGACAAATTATGTTGTAAATATTTTCATGTGACTGTTTGCAAACTCTATGTCTCAGTATAATATGTTTATACTTTTTTCCCATTTTTAAATTGGAGTGATTGTTTTTACTATTGAGTTCTTTATATATTCTAGATATTACATTTTGTTAGATGTGGTTGACAAATATTTTCTCCCAGTGTGTACTTTATCTTTCATTTTTTCACATGTTCCTTTGCAGAGCAAAAGTTTCCAGTTTTGATAAGGTCAAATTTATCAGTCTTTTATAGATTGTGCTTTTGATGTCACATCTGTGAACTGTTTGCCTAGCTTTAGAACAAAAAGATTATCCCCTGTATTGTAAAAGTTTTATTATTTTGCATTTTGCATTGAGCTATATTGAGTTAATTTTTGTATAAGGTACGAGTTTAGCTGATGTTTATTTTCTGTCCTAGAGTTATTAAATGCCACAGAATCATTTGTTGAAAAGGCTTCCTTCCACCATTAAATTATTTTCCACCTGGGTCAAATTTCAGTTGGGCATATATGTGTGACTCCTTTTTGGGGTTTTTCATACTGTGCCATTGATATACGTGTCTATCCCTGTGTCAACAACAGTCTTGATTGTTGGTTCTTCCCACTTTAGTTGTCTTTTTCAAAATTATTTTAGCTATTGTAATAATCTTACATTTTCCTATTAATTTTAGAATAATCTTGTCTATATTTATAAAACATATAACTGGGGTTTGATAGCAATTTGATCTAGGGAATTGAGCTATAAGTTTGCCTATGCATTCTTTTGGAGATAATTCAAGTGTTTATTATATTGAGTATTCCAATCCATGAACACAAAGTGTCTCTTTATTTCATTAGATCTTTGATTTATCTAATCAGTGTTTTGTAGTTTGTAGTATACAAGTCAGATACATGTTGTATTTACTCGTAAGTTTTTGAATGGTAATACATTTCTAATTTCAATGTCTACTTGAAGTATCTAAAAATACAGTTGACTTCTGTACTCTGCGTATCTTGTATCCTGCAGTCTTTCTGAACTCCCTTATTACTCCTAAGAACTTTTTATGTAGATTCATTGTGTTTTGTCAGTGTAGACAATCATGTCATTTGTAATTAGGGATAATATTATTTATTTAATTATTAAATATATAAAATCTTATATAAATACATAACATATGCATTATACATACTATAATACATATTAGACATACAATATAATTCAATATAAATTTTTTAAACGAATACTTAAAATATTTCTTTCCTCCAGTTTGTTAGTATGATATTATTAGCTGTTCTGGTGTTTGTAGAAGTTTCTTAACAAGCTGAGGGTGTTTACCTCTAGCTCTAAGTTTCTGAACATTTTTATCATAAAAGTGTGTCAAATTTTGTCAGTATTTTTCTATATCAATTGATATGTTCACATGACTTTTCTCCTTTAGCCTGCTGATATGATGTATAATATGGGTATATTTCCAAATGTTAAACTATCTGTGCATACCTGGAATAAATTCTACTTGGTGATGGTGCATAATTTAATACATTTCTAGTTACAATGTGCCAATGTTTTTGTTGAGGATTTTTGAGTTTATGTTTATGGGGACTATTAATTTCTAGTTTTAAAAAAATCTTTGGTTTCAGTATTAGGTTAACACTGACCTCATATAAAGAGTTGGGAAATATTTCCTTGTGTCCTATTTTCTGAAAGATATAGTATAAAATTTGTGTTAAATCTTTGAATGTTTATTAGAATTATCCAGTGATTGGAGATTTTAAATTATGAATTCAAGTTATTAATAGTAATTGGACTTGAGATTATCTATTTTATCTTAGTGTGTTTTGTTTACTGTAGCATTTGAGGAATTGGTCTCTATCTTCTAAGTTATTGAATTTGAGTGCAAATATTTTTGTAATGTTATATTATTCTTTAATGGCTGCAGCATCTTTAGTGATATACTGTCTTTCATTTATTATATTGGTGATTTGTTTCTTCTCCCTTTTGATTTTCAACTCTTACTAGAATTTTATAAACTTTATTGAATTATTTTTTGAAGAACCAGTCTTTTGTTTCATTGGCGTTCTCTGTTGTTTAACTATTTTAAATTTCATTCATTTCTGTTCTTATCTACTTTCTTCCTTGGATACTTTGGTTTCATTTTGCTTTTGCTTTCTTCATTTCTTGAGGTAGGAAATTTGGCTATTTATGTGAGACCTTTTCTCTTTCCTATTTAATTGTTTTGTGCTAGAAATTTCTTCTCAGTACTATGTCAGAAACATCCTATATATTTTAGATATTGTATTTGTGTTTTCTTTTAGTTCTATATTCTTTTCCCTTTGAAGCTCTCCCTTTTATCTATGTTATTTATGTTATTTAGAAAAGTATTATATAAGTTCCAAGTGTTTTGAGATTTTTCTTTTGTCTTTCTGATATTAATTTCATGTTTAAATCTCATAAGATAACATACTGTATGTGAATTCCATTATTTAAAATATGTTGAGGTTGGTTTATTTTATGAGTATGATTTAGATCCTGTTGTTTGGTTTGATTCAGATTTTATATATTCTTGTTGATTCTTTATGTCTAATAGTTTTATCAGCTTCTCAGAGGAAGGTGATGAAGTCCCCAACACTAATTGAGAATATTTTTATTTTTCCTTTCAACTCTATATGTTTTGCTTCATGAATTTTGAAATTCTGTTGTTTGGAACATACACTTTAGGATCATTATATTTTTCTTG
The DNA here is from genome assembly GCF_963455315.2 of Globicephala melas. NCBI lineage: Eukaryota > Metazoa > Chordata > Mammalia > Artiodactyla > Delphinidae > Globicephala > Globicephala melas. The sequence goes on from NC_083318.1 coordinate 82,496,743, forward strand.
TGGAATGACGTCTTATCACTATGAAATGTTCCTCTTTGTCTCTAGTCACTTTCTTCACTCTGTAAAGAGTAAAGAAAAAAGTAATTTATGTGGTCGTGTTAATGTAAGATAATGTTTGCAAGGTAAATAATCCTTTTTCCATTCTTTTACTTTGAACTTACCTATGTTATTGAACTTGAGGTAAGTTTTTCTTATAAACAGTTCCATATCATTTAAAAAAATTCTACTCTGCCAATATTTGTCCTTTGTTGGTGTATTTTACCATTTACATTTTTCATTATGTCCACAAAAAGAACCACATATAAATATATATGCATAGATTTATAACAGCTTTAATCACAATCACCAAAAACTTGAAGCAGTCAAAATCCCCTTCAATATATGAATGGGTGAAGAAATGGTAGCACATTCATAAAATGGGATACCCATTCAACAATTAAAAGGAAACATCTATCAAGCAACCAAAAACATCAATGAGTCTTTAATGCATATTGCTAGGTAAAAGATGTTGGTCTGATAAGGCAACATAAAGCCAAAACTACAGGAAGTATAAAACAATCATTGCTTGCTAGGGTTTGGGGATGGGGTATTTGAGTACATGAAGCACTGGAAATCTTTAAAACATTGAAAGTGTTCTGTTATTATTATGCATAATCTTTTAATGTGGATATATGACACTATGCTATGGTAAAGCCCATAGAACTTTAAAACAAAAAGAGCGAACCCTAAAAAATATAACTTTGAAAAAAGTCATTGAAGAATGCAAAATGGTACAGCCACTTTGCAAGATAGTTTGTCAGTTTCTTACAAAACTAATGATACTCTTACCATAAGATCTAGAAGTTGCACTTCTTTTTTTTTTTTTACGTCTTTATTGGAGTATAATTGCTTTACAATGGTGTGTTAGTTTCTGCTTTATAACAAAGTGAATCAGTTATACATATACATATGTTCCCATATCTCTTCCCTCTTGCATCTCCCTCCCTATCCCACCCCTCTAGGTGGTCATAAAGCACTGAGCTGATCTCCCTGTGCTATGCAGCTACTTCAATTTTACGTTTGGTAGTGTATATAAGTCCATGCCACTCTCTCACTTTGAAACAGCTTACCCTTCCCCCTCCCCATACCCTCAAGTCCATTCTCTAGTAGGTCTGTGTCTTTATTCCTGTCTTACCCCTAGGTTCTTCATGACATTTTTTTTTTCTTAAATTCCATGTATATGTGTTAGCATACGGTATTTGTCTTTCTCTTTCTGACTTATTTCACTCTGTATGAGAGACTCTAGCCAAAGCAATCTTGAGAATGCACTTCTTGATATTTGCTCAAATGAGTTAAAATTATGTCCTTACAAAAACCTGAACACAGTTGTTCATAGCAGCTTTATTCATATTCAGATTTGGAGGAAACCAAGGTGTCCTTCTGTAAGTGAAAAGACAAACAACTGTGTTATGTACAAACAATTGAATATTATTCAATGCTAAAGAAATGATGCATATATAACCTTCTGCATTTGTCAAATATTCTATGTCTAAGAACCCTAATGTAAACTATGAGCTTTAAGTGATAATCACATGTGAATGTAGGTTCATCCATTGAAACAAATGTATAATTCTGGTGCTGAATGTTGACAGTGATGACGGCTGTGCATGTGTGAGGTCAAGGGATGTTAGGAACTCTTTGTAATTCTCAATTTTTCTGTGAACCTAAAACTGCTGTAAAGTCTTTAAAAAAATCATTAAGAGATTCAGGGAAAGCCAGATGGGAGTCAGCATGTGTCAAGAAAAATTAACTGTATTACAAATATGTAAAACAACCTCCCTGATGGGGATGGGGAAAGGTGCTGAGCTAAGAAACTTTGGAAATGAGTGGAGTCTGAAAAACTAAATGCAAAAGGAATTGAACAGAAGCATTGTACTATGGTTAATAAATTTTTGCTCCCTAGGTTAACAATTCTGATGCTGCTATCCACGCGTGCTACAATTAAACAATTAAGTAAAAGATGGCACATGGTGGAAGCCAGATTTCTTACTCCTGGAGTGAGAGTTTATAGATAAGCAAGGAGAGAAAGCTAGGATTATCCATGTGGTAATGGATTAGATTTGGACATATCAGTATGAACTCATGTTTAGCTTAATACAGATACAAGTGGTTACATATAGAAATATTTATAGAGATATATATATATACACGGGTTGGTAACAGATATATATTTCCTTCCTCTCTTAGCGTAGAGGGCCTAGAAGCACTGACATCCATTAGTAAGGAGCACACCTATCAAACTGATATCGTTTTCTAATATATTCTCAATGAAAGGAGCAAGTTGGTAGTAAGCACCCTTGATATGTTGTGATGAAAACAGCAGTTTATCTCTTTGTGTTTGTGTGTGTGTGTTTTGGAGAAAGACCAGTCTAATTATGAGAAAAGCCTTAGACATATCCCAATTCAGAGGTTTTCTACAAAATACCTGACTAGTTCTCCTCAAAACTATCAAGGCCATCAAAAACAAGGAAAGTTCATGGGCTTCCCTGGTGGCGCAGTGGTTGAGAGTCCACCTGCCAATGCAGGGGACGCGGGTTCGTGCCCCCGGTTCGGGAGGATCCCACCTGCCGCGGAGCGGCTGGGCCCATGAGCCATGGCCGCTGAGCCTGCGCGTCCGGAGCCTGTGCTCCGCAGCGGGAGAGGCCACAACAGTGAGAGGCCTGCGTAACGCAAAAAAAAAAAAAAAGGAAAGTTCAAAAAATTGTCACAACCAAGAGTTGCCTAATGAGACATTATAAGTAAATATATTTTGATGTCCTGGATAGGATCCTGGAATAGAAAAAGGACAATAAGCAACAAATAAGGAAATCAGAATAAATTATAGACTTTAGTTAAAAATAATGGATGAATAAGTGTTAATAAATTGAATAATAATGTAGGACCTTCATGCTAGAGGGATATATGGGAACTCAGTACTATTTTCAAAATTTTTCTATAAATGTAAAAATGTTCTGAAATTTACATGTTAAAAACTTATTTTAATCATTTGGAGAATCAATTGGAACACAGATGGAGAGGAAACAAAAGTTAGGAGGCTGCTATAATAATCCATGTATCAGGCTATAGTGGACTGTCCTAGGAAAATACCAATAAGGATGGAAAATTGTAAACATCTTCCTGAAATATTTAGGAATTAGGGTAAAAGTAATGAGTTATTGACTGGGGTATAGGATACGGTGTCAAGGAGTCAAGGACTGCACACAGGTTTTGGTGACAGTGAATATTAGTAGCATTCATATTTTAATTGGGGTTTTATGAATCTTGATCAGTGATTTAAAAAGAAATGCATCCAAACAATTGCCTTAATGTTAAGCAAGTTAAACCAAACAGCAGATGAGTGTTTGGCCATGGTCAAACACTGGTTCTTGTAGTGGGTTTACACTGATTTACCTGTTATGAACACATAGGCAAATGATAAGCAATTTTTTCAAAACTGCTTTCCCTCATTGACATGGTTAGCGCATTTTATTTAATTTATTTATTTATTTATTTATTTATTTTTTTTGCGGTACGCGGGCCTCTCACTGTTGTGGCCTCTCCCGCCGCGGAGCACAGGCTCCGGACGCGCAGGCCCAGCGGCCATGGCTCACAGGCCTAGCTGCTCCGCGGCACGCGGGATCTTCCCGGACCGGGGCACGAATCCGCGTCCCCTGCATTGGCAGGCGGACTCCCAACCACTGTGCCATCAGGGAAGCCCAAGTTAGCGCATTTTAAAATTGTTTTCCCATTTAAATGTTCATACATGGTTTCACTATTTATAACTCTTAGATAAAAAAGAGATAAAAATTCAAATGGAATACAAAAATATTTAAATGAGTCCTGGAGACTCTGAGTATTCTTTCTGAATTTTATATGAGATGATATAATAAATGATTGAAATGTAAAGTGCATTCTACTTTCCCTGAAGTGTAAGTTTAGATAAAACTAACACTTATCTCCACTCTATAAGGACTCGTGCCCCTTGCTAGAGATTTAATACGTTAAGTGAATGCTATTTTTAAAAAAATTTTCTATATATTGATCTATATTTAAGAGCAAAATGTCTTTAATATTATCCTATTTCATAGACATAAGGTACATTTTTGGACCCAAATTAAAACATCCAAACCAAATAGAAAATGACTGTATTGTAAAATAAATGATTCACTTAATTAATCATTTGAATCTCAACTAATTCCTCCAAAGTAGCTTTTGTCATTAGACATCTCTGGCACAGAACTAGTGAAAATATACTAATGTTATGATGGAAAAAATAAAACCTCCCTTCAATTAAAAAAGACTATAAAGCTGATAATATCATTAAAGGCATGGCTCTCATTCCCTGAGTCTTAAACTATTTTGTTAACACTTTTTAGTGAAATAGATACATCAACAACACCACATGGATACTTTGTATATTACAATTCTTTGACAATAGCTGGTCTTGCAGATGTTTCTTGATAATACCTTTTTTGCTTTAGGGAGTGATAAGTTCTCAGTTGTAAAGCTGATGTCAGCAAACTCTACAACTTTGATTTTCATAAGGTTATGCCTTGAAAATTAATGGGACAGCTACATATGAAATCAAAATCAATTTACTATTTTATACAGTGGGACAAGAAGGAATTATCAATATAAAAGTGTGGAACACTATAAAGGCTGCAATCTCATCCCACTATTCTTATGTTTTTTTAATAAACTGTTCATGTTTTTTCTTATAGTTTATGACATCAAAGGGGCTCTTCTATAAAATTACAGCAATAAATTTTACCTTATGCTGGACAGATTTTACTTCTTTTCTCTCTATCTGTCATCCTGTTTTGCAAATAATCAAGACATGACAAAATTGATTAAAGATTTATCTTGTCTTCATGAAAGACAATAACTGCCTTACTTGTTAAAAAATGTTAAAAAATGGCAATGTAAAAGCAGAGCTAAGTTTAGATCAAGTTGGTACAATTCATCACCACTCAGAGGTAAGTGATATTAAGGTAAACTAAAATAGTTGCCTTTATTATCACTGAATATTTAATTCCTTGTATTCTAAGATAAAATGGATTTCTTTATTACTACTGGCATTTGGCAAAAGTTGTTAATCAGTTATAACAAAATGCATTGTTTACTACCATCTGCTGTCACATCTGTTGTACAAATTCATGGCTCCAAACAGATTATGTATAGTTTGAACATAGAGCAGATAGTTTTTGATGTATTTTTAAATGATAAAGAAATATTTTTTTCAAAATACCTAACACCTGAATTTTCAGAATTTTTGTTAGAACACCAAAAAATTATCAATTTTTTTTTACAAATTACTATTTTACCTATTTCCTACAAGAACTTTAATATCTAATCATTTTATAGTTTTGCATTTTCCCCATCTCAATTATTATCAATCTGAGAAGGTTGGCAAATTTGTATTCTTACGTTTGATTACTTATTTGTATAACTTTTTGCAGCTAACTTTCCCTCAGTAGTATCCCTGTCAAATTCTGACATCTCCAGAATAAGCATATGGATATGAACAACATTTTACTTCTGGAATAAGCTTTCTTGTGCATGTTCCTATTTTATTTTTTATAATTTGTTGACTTTTTCTTTGTACTCAGACCAAAATAACAAACCCTCATTTATTTCCCCTATTTGGTCACTAAATACTATTGCTAAATGTTGTTCACTAATACTAGTAAAAGCTCATCCACTGTCATGTACTGTTTCACATTTTCAATGGTACTGCTCCCATTCTCTTGGAGTTTTACCTGCCTCCTACCTGGTCTCTATGCCTCCTAATTTTTCATTTCTTTAATGCAGTAAATACCACAGGCATACTGATCTTCACACTAATAGTTTTAATATCTTACTCTTCTGCTTCAAAACTTCCAATTAAAAAACCCTCAAACTTCTTATTTTATTTGAAGTTCTTAATATTATGACTCTACTATTTATTTCTTCCTGATTTCTCTTTCAACTATAAAGACAAAGAAAATATAAACTTTCTTTGTACATATAGTTTCAGTTTTTCTCTACTTCTTCCCTGTAACAATTCCCTATCCTGCAAGCATTCCATTCTTATCCTAACTGTTCACCGCATAGACACTGCCTACCTCCTACTCTTCTACACCCAGCCTATCTTATACCTGTTATGCCCACTCTCTTGAAAATTCCTGCCTTGTTTTATATTTTATAGAATTCACTACCAAATGGAGATTTAATAGGTATCCACTCTCATCCATTACCCAGCATAGCTTACAATACTTGCTCTACTCATGTGCAATATACACCAGCTTTTTTTTTAACCTTTACTGTTTTACCTGATGTTACTTTTAACCAGCGCTCTGTGTATCACGATGCTGAGATACAAAGCAGTAGTCCTCTGTAATTAGTTCTGCCATGAAAAAAAAGCAGGATATTCAAGGGCATGGAGTAATGCATGTACTAGCAAGACAAGAATTTACTATGTTACACACACTCATTAAGGAGACCTATTTCAAAATAAAACATTATGTTTTATAAATGGGATAATTTGCTCCAGGATTTAAGTGAGGACCACCCGATTCTGAGATCTCTAGATAACACTACTTACATCTCCCATGTAAGCGACACTTCCATAGGTAATGCATAATGTTGGCCTACAGATTTTTAGATTATAAAGCCCCCAATTTTCTTCCACTGTGTCTTCACCCAACACCTTCTCTCAGAAATATCTGACCAATCCCTATCCCTGCTAAACATGACTACTTTGTCATTCAGATTCATCCAAGCGTCCCCTCATAGACTAAATCTCTTCTCTACATGTTCCTTCTACCTATTTTGCTTTTTGTCTCTCCTGTGAGAATACTGCTTCCCCTTTGGCATTACTAAATATTGTCTATTTTCCTCTGACTCGATACCTAGCATAGGTTCTAGAGGTGGGGTATGGGCCCCTTTATTCCTTGCTACTTTCACATCACTCATGAGAGGTGAAAAGATAAGAACTAAGTTTACAGTTAAGTTGTCTAATTTTAGAAAGTTAACAATGTAGAAATTAATAACTGTGTCTCTGTTAATTAGTATTATACAAAACTAGTAGTGGAATAAGTCAGATATTATCAAATACTAATTTGTGCTTAACAATAAGTCTTAAACATAAAAAGAAAGTTTTAAGAGACTGTCTATGAAAGTTTTTGCAAAGTTTATGCCTGTCTACAAAGTCTGCTGAATGAGAAATGTCCATGTACTCTATCTGGATCCTTCAATGCCTTCAAGAATTATTATTGAAATTAATCATTATGTAATATATTAAAGTTTTTTTCCATTCATAATTAAAATGTTTGAATGACCGTGATGCTTCAACAGAAATGCCATGCAATTTAAAAATTGTCTTTTTATAATCCATATATTCAAAAACCCTCAAATTAAGAACCAATTTAATATTTGTAGTCTCTTTAATGTTTTAGTAGCAGGCAAATGTGATAGAATGCAGAATGTGAATTGAAAAAGCAAACAAGATTTACGTGTCAGTAAAGCTCATTACAGAAATAGGCTCACAGTGTTCCATTAAGATGCAACACCTGCTTTTGTTTAAGTTCTAGTTTGCAAGAGAGTAAATTTAATCTATATAGCAACTATTCCAGTAAAATGCATTTGTATGAAACATAATACATAAAACCAATTATGGAAAATATTGACTCTGAAATATGCATGTGTCTGTAAAGCTTTGTTTTCCATTTTGAAACTTGATCTTGGCACAATATTTCATGATTTTATTTAAAAAAGAAATTTTATAGGTGTTATTTATTCTCACTTTAATTTAATTCTCATTTTTAGTTTTAAAATAAGGTGATGACTTTCTAAAGAAATTTGATTTAGTTGTATACCACGTTAAAAATGGATAGAAATTTTTTTTTAAAAATGCAATAAGGCAACTTGCATTACTGCAATAACTGCAATAATGCAGTTCCTCAATAATAGTTAGCATTTCAATCCAAATAAAAATAGGCAAGTATAACTATTCTTAAACATAGCCCTAGTGGGTACAGGAATCAGAGTCCTTAGAAAACAGAAAAATATATAAGGATTAAATGAGACATCTTATTTGTGGCTTAGAGCATATTTATTTATTTATTTTTAGCATGTTTATTGGTGTATAATTGCTTCACAGTGGTGTGTTATTCTGCTTTATAACAAAGTGAATCAGCTATACATATACATATATCCCCATATCTCCTCCCTCTAGCGTCTCCCTCCCACCCTCCCTATCCCACCCCTCTAGGTGGTCAAAAAGCACTGAGCTGATCTCCCTGTGCTATGTGGCTGCTTCCCACTAGCTATCTAATTTATACTTGGTAGTTTATATATGTCCATGCTACTCTCTCACTTTGTCCCAGCTTACCCTTTCCCCTCCGCATGTCCTCAAATCCATTCTCTACCTCTGTCTCTTTATTCCTGTCCTGCCTTTAGGTTATTCAGAACCTTTTTGTTACATTCCATATATACGTGTTGGTATACGGTATTTGTTTTTCTCTTTCTGACTTACTTCACTCTGTATGACAGACCCTAGGTCCATCCACCTCACTACAAATAACTCAATTTCGTTTCCTTTTATGGCTGAGTAATATTCCATTGTATATATCTGCCACATCTTCTTTATCCATTCATCTGTCGACAGACACTTAGGACACTTCAATGTCCTGACTATTGTAAATAGAGCTGCAATGAACATTGTGGTACATGACTCTTTTTGAATTATGGTTTTCTCAGGGTATATGTCCAGTAGTGGGATTGCTGGGTCATATGGTAGTTCTACTTTTAGTTTTTTAAGGAACCTCCATACTGTTCTCCATAGTGGCTGTATCAATTTACATTCCCACCAACAGTGCAAGAGGGTTCCATTTTCTCCACACCCTCTCCAGCATTTATTGTTTCTAGATTTTTTGATGATGGCCATTCTGACCAGTGTGAGGTGATACGTCATTGTAGTTTTGATTTGCATTTCGCTAATGATTAGTGGTGTTGAGCATCCTTTCATGTGTCTGTTGGCAATCTGTGTACCTTTTTTGGAACAATATCTATTTAGGTCTTCTGCCCATTTTTGTATTGGGTTGTTTGTTTTTTTGATATTGAGCTGCATGTGCAGCTTGTAAATTTTGGAGATTAATCCTTTGTCAGTTGCTTTGTTTGCAAATACTTTCTCCCATTCTGAGGGTTCTCTTTTCTTCTTGTTTATGATTTCCTTTGCTGTGCAAAAGCTTTTAAGTTTCATTAGTTCCCATTTGTTTACCTTTTTTTAAATTTCCATTTCTCTAAGAAGTAGGTCAAAAAGGATCTTGCTGTGATTTATGTTACACAGTGTTCTGCCTATGTTTTCTTCTAAGAGTCTTGTAGTGTCTGGCCTTACATTTAGGTCTTTAATCTATTTTGAGTTTATTTTTGTATGTTGTTAGGGAGTGTTCTAATTTCATTTTTTTACATGTAGCTGTCCAGTTTTCCCAGCACCACTTATTGAAGAGGCCGTCTTTTCTCCATTGTATATTCTTGGCTCCTTTATCAAAGATAAGGTGACCATATGTGCATGGGTTTATCTCTGAGTTTTCTATCCTGTTCCATCGATCTATATTTCTGTTTTTGTGCCAATACCATACTGTCTTGATTAATGTTGCTTTGTAGTATAGTCTGAAGCCAGGGAGCCTGATTCCTCCTGCTCCATTTTTCTTTCTGAAGATTGCTTTGGCTGTTTGGGGTCTTTTGTGTTTCCATACAAATTGTGAAATTTTTTGTTCTAGTTCTGTAAAAAATGTCATTGGCAGTTTTATAGGAATTGCATTGAATCTGTAGATGGCTTTGGGTAATATAGTCATTTTCGCAATGATAATTCTTCCAATCCAAGAACATGGTATATCTCTTCAGCTGTTTGTATCATTTTTAATTTCTTTCATCAGTGTCTTATAGTTTTTTGCATGTAGGTCTTTTGTCTCCTTAGGTAGGTTTATTCCTAGGTATTTTATTATTTTTGCTGTGATGGTAAATGGGAGTGTTTCCTTAATTTCTCTTTCAGATTTTTCATGATTAGCATATAGAAATGCAAGAAATTTCTGTTCATTAATTCTGTATCCTGCTACTTTACCAGATTCATCAATTAGCTCTAGTAGTTTTCTGGTATCATCTTTAGGATTCTCTATGTATAGTACCATGTCTTCTGCAAACAGTGACAACTTTACTTCTTCTTTTCTGATTTGGATTCCTTTTATTTCTATTTCTTCTCTGATTACTGCGGCTAAAACTTCCAAAACTATGTTGAATAATAGTGGTGATAGTGGACAACCTTGACTTGTTCCTGATCTTAGAGGAAGTGGTTTCAGTTTTTCACCATTGAGAATGATGTTGGCTTTGGGATTTGTCATATATGGCTTTTATTATTTTGTGGTAAGTTCCCTCTATGCCTACTTTCTGGAGGGTTTTTATCATTATAGTGTTGAATTTTGTTAAAAGCTTTTTCTGCATCTATTGAAATATCATATGGTTTTTATCCTTCAGTTTGTTAATACGGTTTATCACATTGATTGATTTGCATATATTGAAGAATCCTTGCATTCCTGGGATAAATCCATTTTATCATGTTGTATGATGCTTTTAATGTGCTGTTGGATTCTGTCTGCTAGTATTTTGTTGAGGATTTTTGCATCTATGTCCATCAGATATATTGGCCTGTAGTTTTCTTACTATGTGACATCCTTTTCTGGTTTTGGTATTAGGGGGATGGTGGCCTCAGATAATGAGTTCGAGAGTGTTCCTCCCTCTGCTATATTTTGGAAGAGTTTGGGAAGGAGAGGTGTTAGCTCTTCTCTAAATGTTTGATAGAATTCACCTGTGAAGCTGTCTGGTCCTGGGCTTTTGTTTGTTGGAAGATTTTTAATCACAGTCTCAATTTCAGTGCTTGTGATTGGTCTGTTTATATTTTCTAATTCTTCCTGATTCAGTCTTGGGAGGGTTTGCTTTTCTAATTATTTGTCCATTTCTTCCAGGTTGTCCGTTTTATTGGCATAGAGTTGCTTGTAGTAATCTCTCATGATCCTTTATAATTCTGCATTGTCAGTTGTTACTTCTCCTTTTTCATATCTAATTTTATTGATTTCAGTCTTCTTCCTTTTTTTCTTGATGAGTCTGGCTAATGGTTTATCAATTTTGTTTATCTTCTCAAAGAACCAGATTTTAGTTTTATTGATCTGTGCTATTGTTCCTTCATTTCTTTTTCATTTATTTCTGATCTTGTCTTTATGATTTCTTTCCTTCTGCAAACTTTGGGATATTTTTGTACTTCTTTCTCTATTTGCTTTAGGTGTAAGGTTAGGTTGTTTTTTTTTTGAGATGTTTCTTATTTCTTGCAGTAGGATTGTATTGCTATAAACTTCCCTGTTAGAACTGCTTTTGCTGCTTCAGGATTTGGGTCATTGTGTTTTCATTTTCATTTGTTTCTAGGTAGTTTTTGATTTCCTGTTTGATTTCTTCAGTGATCTCTTGGTTATTTAGTAGTGTATTGTTTAGCCTCCAGGTGTTTGCATTTTTTACTATTTTTTCCTGTTATTGTTATCTCGTCTCATAGCATGTGACCAGAAAAGATACTTGATATGATTTCAATTTTCTTAAATTTACCAAGGCTTGATTTGTGACCCAGGATATGATCTATCATGGAGTATGTTCCATGAACACTTGAGAAGAAAGTGTATTCTGTTTTGGGTTGGAATGTCCTATAAATATTAATTAAGCCCATCTTGTGTAATGTATCATTTAAAGCTTGTGTTTCCTTATTTATTTTCATTTTGGATGATCTGTGCCTTGGTGAAAGTGGAGTGTTAAAGTCCCCTACTATTACTGTGTTACTGTCGATTTCCCCTTTTATGGCTGTTAGTGTTTGCCTTATGTATTGAGGTGCTCCTATATTGGGTGCACATATATTTACAGTTGTTATATCTTGTTCTTGGATTGCTCCCTTGATCATTATGTAGTGTCCTTCTTTGGCTGTTGTAATAGTCCTTATTTTAAAGTTTATATTTTCTGATACGAGAATTGCTACTCCAGCTTTCTTTTGATTTCCATTTACATGGAAGATCTTTTTCCATCCCCTCACTTTCAGTCTGTATGTGTCCCCAGGTCTGAAGTGGGTCTCTTGTAGATAGCATATATAAAGGTCTTGTTTTTGTATCCATGCAGCCAGTCTGTGTCTTTTGGTTGGAGTATTTATTCCATTTATATTCAAGGTAGTTATCAATAGGTATGTTCCTATTACCATTTTCTTAATTGTTTTGGATTTGTTAGTGTAGGTCTTTTCCTTCCTTTGTGTCTCCTGCGTAGAGGAGTTCCTTTAGCGTTGGTTATAAAGCTGGTTTGGTGGTGCTGAATTCTCTTCGCTTTTGCTTGTTTGTAAAGTTTTTAATTTCTCTGTTGAATCTGAATGAGATCCTTGCTGGGTAGAGTAATCTTGGTTGTAGGTTTTTCCCTTTCATAACTTTAAATATGTCCTGTCACTCCCTTCTGGCTTGCAGAGTTTCTGCTGAAAGATCAGCTGTTAACCTTATGAGAGTTCCCTTGTATGTTATTGCTCTTCCCTTGCTGCTTTTAATATGTTTTCTTTGTATTTAATTTTTTATAGTTTTATTAATATGTGTCTTGGTGTGTTTCTCTTTGGATTTATCCTGTATGGGACTCTCTGTTCTTCCTGGACTTGATTGAGTATTTCCTTTCCCATATTAGGGAAGTTTTCAACTATAATCTCTTCAAATATTTTCTCAGTCCCTTTCTTGTTCTCTTTTTCTTCTGGGACCCATGTAATTCGAATGTTGGTGCACTTAATGTTGTCCCAGAGGTCTCTGAAATTGTCCTCAATTCTTTTCATTCTTTTCTCTTTTTTCTGCTCTGAGGTAGTTATTTCCACTATTTTATCTTCCAGGTCTCTTATCTGCTCTTCTCCCTCAGTTTTTCTGCTATTGATTCCTTCTAGAGAATTTTTAATTTCATTTATTGTGTTGTTCATCATTGTTTGTTTGCCCTTTAGTTCTTCTAGGTCTTTGTTAAACGTTTCTTATATTTTTCCATTCTATTTCCAAGATTTTGGATCATCTTTACTATCATTACTCTGAATCATTTTTCAGGTATACTGCCTATTTCCTCTTCATTTGTTTGGTCTGGTGAATTTTTACCTTGCTCCTTCATCTGCTGTGTGTTTCTCTGTCTTCTCATTTTGCATAACTTACAGTGTTTGGTGTCCTCTTTTCGCAGGCTGTGGGTTTGTAGTTCCCGTTGTTTTTTGTATCTGCACCCAGCGTCTAAGGTTGGTTCAGCAGGTTGTGTAGGCTTCCTGGTGGAAGGGACTGATGCCTGTGTTCTGTTGAATGAGGCTGGATCTTGTCTTTCTGGTGGGCAGGACCTCGTCCAGTGGTGTGTTTTGGGGTGTCTTTGACCTTATTATGATTTTAGGCAGCCTCTGTGCTAATGGGTGGGGTTGTGTTCATGTCTTGCTAGTTGTTTTGCATAGGGTGTCCAGCACTGTAACTTGCTGGTCATTGAGTGGAACTGTGTCTTAGCATTGAGATGGAGATCAGTGGGAGAGTTTTCACTGTTTGATATTATGTGGAGCCGGGAGGTCTCTGGTAGACCAGTGTCCTGAACTCAGCTCTCCGACCTCAGAGGCACAGCCCTGACACCTGGCCTGAGCACTAAGACCCTGTCAGCTCCACGGCTCAGAAGAAAAGGGAGAAAAAAAAGAAAGAAATAAAAAATAAAATAAAGTTATTAAAATAAAAAAAATTATTAAAAACAAAAAAATTAAAAAGTAATTAAAAAAAGAAAGTAAAAGAAAGAAAGAAAGAAGAGAGCTACCAAACCAAAAAACAAATCCACCAATGATAACAAGCACTAAAAACTATACAAAGAAAAATAAATGGACAGGCAGAACCCTAGGAGAAATGGTAAATGCAAAGCTACACAGACAAAATTACACAAAGAAGCATACACATACACACTCACAAAAGAGAAAAAGGAAAAATATATATATTTATATACATATAAAAAGAAAACAGGAAGAGTGCAACCAAATTAATAAACAAATCTACCAATGATAATAAACTGTAAATACTAAACTAAGATAAACATAAAACCAGAAACAAATTAGATGCAGAGAGTAGTCCCCAAGTCTACAGTTGCTCCCAAAGTCCACCACATCAATTGTGGAATGATTCGTTGTCTATTCAGGTATTCCAGAGATGCAGCGTGCATCAAGTTGATTGTGGAGGTTTAATCCGCTGCTCCTGAGGCTGCTGGGTGAGATTTCCCTTTCTCTTCTTTGTTCCCACAGCTCCTGGGGTTCAGGTTTGAATTTGGCCCTGCCTCTCTGTGTAGGTCACCTGAAGGCGTCTGCTCTTCACTCAGACAGGACAGGGTTAAAGGAGCAGCTGATTAGGGAGGTCTGGCTCACTCAGGCCTGGGGAAGGGAGTGGTATGAAATGTGAGGCGAGCCTGCAGTGGCAGAGGCTGGCGTGGTGTTGCAACAGCCTGAGGCGCACCATGTATTTTCCTGGGGATGTTGTCCCTGGATCATGGGACCATGGCAGTGGCAGGTTGCACAGACTCCCGGGATGGGAGGTGTGGATAGTAACCTGTGCTTGCACACAGACTTCTTGGTGGCTCCAGCAGCAGCCTTAGCGTTTCATCCCTGTCTCTGGTATCTGCACTGATAGCTGCAGCTCGCACCCTTCTCTGGAGCTTGTTTAGGCGGAGCTCTGAATCCCCTGTCTTCGCGCACTGTGAAACCATAGTCTCTTGCCTCGTAGGCAGCTCCAGACTTTTTCCCGGACTCCCTCCCGGCTCGCTGTGGTGCACTAGCCCCCTTCAGGTTGTGTTCATGCAGCCAACCCCAGTCCTCTGCCTGGGATCTGACCTCTTAAGCCAGAGCCTCAGCTCCCAGCCCACACCTGCCCCAGCTCATGAGCAGACAACCCTCTCAGGCTGGTGAGTGCTGGTCAGCACTGATCCTCTGTGTGGGAATCTCTCTGCTTTGCTCTCTGCACCCATATTGCTTCATTCTTCTCCGTGGCTCTGAAGCTTCCCCACCACCACCCCCCATCTCCACCTGTGAAGGGGCTTCATAGTGTGTGGAAACTTTTCCTACTTCACTGCTCCCTCCCAGTGGTGCAGGTCCCATCCCTATTCTTTTGTCTCTGTTTATTCTTTTTTCTTTTGCCCTACCCAGGTATGTGGGGAGTTTCTTGCCTTTTGGGAGGTCTGAGGTCCTCTGCCAGTGTTCAGTAGGTGTTCTGTAGGAGTTGTTCCGCATGTAGATGTATTTCTGATGTATTTGTGGGGAGGAAGGTGAGCTTCACATCTTACTCCTCTGCCATCTTGAAGGTTTCCCTCTTAGAGAATATTTAGTACTTAAAAATCCTCTTTGGCTCCATATTTGCTCTTTAGACCTTCCAGGGCTGTGGTTTGGACCCAGCAACTCTGTTGGTTGGGTATCCTATCCCCAGAATTCTGTAGGGCAATGGTAGAGCCCCTAGTGGCTTTAGGCAGAGGTCATCTGGCCTGTGGGAAGTAAGCCTATAGCTCCATCTTTTGAAGCAAATGAGGCAGTCCTGACCATCTTTGAATTGCCTTTAGGGGGTATTCTTCCCTTGTCTAGAAGAATGATTTTTACAGCCAAGTAACTCTATAGTCCTATCTTGTAAAATCCAAAATGTCTGACAAACTTCCTTCATTCTTTCTGATCTCCTTTTCATTCAGTTCAAACTGAAAGTTTTCTGCTGGGTTGCTGATTAAGCCCCTTGTTCACACCCATCTTAATTTCTTTATCAAATAGTTGCTTGGCCTTATTCCTAACGTTCTCTTCTGAATGTGCTTTCTCTTTTTCTGCAATATGGATAGGGTAAGAATTTCTGAATTTATGTTCTAGTTCCTTTTTGCTTAACAATTCTGTCTTCAGGTTACTTCTCTCTTCTCACATTTTACTATAAGCAGAGAAGAGGAACCACAATGTTCCTTCAACACTTCACTTAGAAATGTCTTCAGTTAAGTATTTAATTTCATTTCTCACAAATTCTACCTTCCACAAATCACTAGAACAGGGACACAATTCAGTGAATTTCTTTTTGCCATTTTATAGCAAGCATTGCCTTTCCTCCAATTTTCAGTAACATGCACCTCATTTCCATCTGAGACTTCAGCAGATCTCCCTTAATATCCATATTTCTACCACCATTCTGGGTGTGGTTATTTATGTTTTCTCTAGGAAGATGGATTCTCTAGAGCAGGGGTCCCCAACCCCCGGGCCATGGACTGGTACTGGTCTGCGGCCTGTTAGGAAAGAAGCTGTACAGAAGGAGGTGAGCAACAGGCAAGCAAGCGAATCTTCATCTGCAGCTCCCCATTGCTCCCATTACTGCCTGAACCATTCCCCACCCTCCCCACCCCCCGCCATGGAAAAATTGTCTTCCATGGAACCAGTCCCTGGTGCCAAAGTCGGTGGGGACTGCTGCTTTAGAGCTCTCTTCTATTCTTTGAGTCCTTACCAGAATTGCCTTCCAAATTCCCTTCACAACAATATCAACTTTTTCTAGCATACATGTCAGTACTTTTCCAGTTTGTACCCATTACCCAGTTCCAAAGCTGCTTCCAGATTTGGGGGTATTTGTTACAGTAGCACCCTACTTCATGGTACCAATTTCTGTCTTAGTTCAGGCTGCTCTAATAAATTACCATAAACTGGTTTAAAGAGCAAACATTTATTTCTCACAGTTCTGGAGATTGGCAAGTCCAAGATCAAGGTGAAGGCAGATCTGGTGTTTGAGGACAGCCCACTTCCTACTTGCAGACTGCTGCTTCTCTTTGTATCCTCACAGAAGAAGTAGCTCTCTGGCCTCTTCTTTTTTTTTTAAACATCTTTATTGGGGTATAATTGCTTTACAATGGTGTGTTAGTTTCTGCTTTATAACAAAGTGAATCAGTTATACATATACATATGTTCCCATATCTCTTCCCTCTTGTGTCTCCCTCCCTCCCACCCTCCCTATCCCACCCCTCCAGGCAGTCACAAAGCACCGAACTAATGGGTACTAATTTCATTCATAAGGGCTCTACTCATAACCTAATTACATCCCAAATGCCCACTTCCATATATCATCACATTGGGATTAGATTTTAACACATGAATTTGAGGGTGTCTAACAATCCCCAAATCTCACTCACGTGTCAATTTATACTTTGACTATGTTCCATGTGTTATTTATTATGGGAATAAATACACTAAGAGAATACAATTTCTATCTCATTTGTGAAGCAGAAGAAAAGTGCATGGTAAAACCAAGGGAAGGCTCCTACAGTTTCTGCTGCAAAATAGCACAGCTCAGTTTTTTTTAACCGTATTTATTTATTTATTTATTTATTTAGGCTAAAGCATGTAACCAAAGATGGTCATGCCTACCTTTAATAGAGTACAGAAGTATACTCCTCCCTCAGTGAAGCATTTCAAGCCACATGGCAATGTGTGGGATGTAGTATCTTTTTCCAGAGAGAGTAGAAAATAATTTATAATTATATACATTGATTTTGGGGAGAACTGACATGTTTTTCTGACATGTCCTTCTATCAAAAAGTCTAGTAGAAAATAAAATTTTTTCAGGTCTACTTTGTGTGTCTTTGGAGGTTTTCTCATTTATGTTGCAAAAAAAAAAAAATGTTACATTTAATGTCCAGAGAGTTTATCCTATTGTTATGTTAAATTAAGACTTTTCTCTCATTGTTTTTAATTCAAACAATTTTAAATGTATTTTTCTTATTTACTCATTAATGAACAAATATTTTTAAAGACCTCAGTCTGGGAGGCAATATATAATGTGAAAAATAAATAAGAAAGTGTCCCTGCTCTTAAACAGCTTGTAATACTGTATGAAATAAAACCATATTCAGGCAGTAGGATTTCTAATAAAATTTAATATAGTAGGTGACAAATATATAAAATGCTTTGACTTTGAATGTGATGAATTTAGGCCAGTATTGCTCCATTGAACAATTAATTGAGCTGAGTAGGTTTAAACCATGGGGCTGATTACTATTCTCTGAATATCTCTCCTGAACCAGAAAATCTCATTCATTAATATGAACATGCGAGTGAAAGAAAAATTTTCCGTCTAGTGACTTGTTACTTAATATAAACCTTCCAAATAAATATGAGAGGTATAAATAAAATACTGCAAAACAGAAGAAAAAGTGATTAATTCTGATTGGCATAGGCACTGAAGTTTAAAGCAAAATGTTTTATTTTCAATTTTCTGAAAGTAAGCTAAGATTTCAATCATGTTAGATAATGGATGCACTCAAGCACCAATGCTTGAGATCTCAAAAAATGACATATGGTATTATTGTTCTGGAGTATAGGTGCTTGAACAAAATGGTTATTATTTAAAATTCAAAAATATAAGTTTCATTAAAATAATGGAAGCCATTAGAATTTGATTTTAGTTTAATATTTGAGAGCCAAAGAAACTGCAGTCCTTCTGGCACCAATAATACCACTAAATGAATTATTAACATGTCAAACATTTTATTAAGTATTTTACATGTATCGTCTCATTTAATATTTAATAAACTCCTATGAAACAGGGGTAACTAGTTCATGTTTCAGACTAGAAATCTTAGGTTTAGAGAGTTTATGTAATTTACTCAGTCAAAAGGCTAGAAGCCAGAGCTTAAACTCTGGTCTGCCTTTTCCAAAGTAGAATACTAAATACTTCACTGTGGTTCTTATGTGTATCTTATGTGTTTCATACTTTGGAAGATAAAGGAACTGGAAGTTTGGAAACTGTCTAGAAAGGGATAAAATTTAAGAGATCAAGTGATAATAACCTGAATTATAAATTTTCAATGAGATGTTGATTAAAATGTTAAAAGTAACTTTCTGTAAGATAAAGTGTTAAATACATATAATAATGTATTTTAGTACTACTGTTGCAAACAGATATCAAATAGAAGGTAAACAGATAGCATTATAAAATTATGCAAGAAAAAAATTGAAGACACCAGTATTATGGAATTATAAACATAATTTAACAAGTTTTCAAGTGATTTTAATTTTTTTTTAAATTATTGACATTCAGATAATGAATTTAAGGGTACAAATTATAGGAAGAATATATAATTACCATTTTATTGTTGATAAATACTAATAAGTGAAGCTTTTTATATGGAGTTGATAGGCTTATATTATACAATTAATGTCAAATAAATCACACTTATTTTGAATTGTGGCTTTCTCATTTTAATTTTAAATCATTCCTAACTTGAAACATATTTCTGAGTTTGCTGGGTTTATAATTGCAAAAAAGTAAATAAAATAAAATCCTAATCCTATATTTGAATAAAAAGTAAACAGATTGTTAAATAAGAGTCCATTGTATAATTTGGTCTTTGAAATACTGTCAAGATTTTGAATTAAAAAACATAAAATGAACAGGTTTTACCTCAAGTCAAAAATATTATTCAACAAACACAAAAAGTTTTAAATTAATATTGTGTGAAATATACACAAGACAGAGATTAGCATATTAAAATATAACCATTTAGGGCTTCCCTGGTGGCACAGTGGTTGAGAGTCTGCCTGCTGATGCAGGGGATGCGGGTTTGTGCCTCAGTCCGGGAGGATCCCGCGTGCCGCGGAGCGGCTGGGCCCGTGGGCCATGGTTGCTGAACCTGCGCATCCGGAGCCTGTGCTCCGCAATGGGAGAGGCCACAACAGTGAGAGGCCCTTGTACCGGGAAAAAAAAAAAAAATATATATATATATATATATATATATAACCATTTAAAAATTTACAGAGTGATTAAATAATATATAATACAGCTAATGTTACAACTTAATGGACAACATTAAAATAAGAAAAGAGTAGTAGAAATTAAGAGAAAAATTGATGGTCATATTGGGCACATGCATGATTATTTTTCTTATTTACATTTTTCCAACCAATTTTATGTTTGTTTCATGCAATGCATGTGAGAATTCTTTCATTCAGCAACAATTTCAATCAACATATTTTTGTTGATATTCTCTTTCAGACACTATTCTTGATATAAATACTGAGGATATAATAGTTAACAAAATAAAAAAGTGATTTCTGGTAACACTACCCCTCCATTCTAATACTAGTAGCATTGTGACTCATATCTTTATTTATATTACAGAAGTAAAATTTTATCCTAATTCTTCATTAAAAAATAAGAAAAATGGTCCTCCTATTTCATTGTGTTTTCATTTGTCTGTTAATAATTTTTGATGCTAAATGGGAAAAAACTGAAAAACAGATTCTCTGTGTATTCTAGCAACCATCCTCTGAACACCGAGGAAGACCATACATAGCCTCAGCTATAATGCTGTATGTGTGCTAAGGTTAGGTGACATCTATTTCCTTTATCCAACTACAAAATGAGCCTGTAAGACATGGCCAGTAATAGCTAAGTGAGAACAAAGAAAGGTTAGCAGTGGTGTCAGTCTCCAGTGCTTCTTCACCATCAAGGCATTAATACAAATTACTGCCATAATCTTTGCAAACTTCCTCAAGAAGATTATGCATAAAGGTAAATATAATAAAGAATTAATATCTTCCCTTAAAACAATACTTAGCTGTGCTAGGCTTCCATTTTGAATACTTCTTTTATTAGTTGGTGATATAAGATTTAGTCACAAAACATCAGAGGAGGCAGAGATTGTTCACAAAAGAGCAGAGTTTGCAACATAGCAGACCCACCCTTGACTGAGGTTTTGCTTTTCTTGTTCTTTAGGAAGAAAGAATCCTACTTTTGAACATCAGTTTTCTCCAAGGGCCTTGGGCTAAGGCTGTTACAATTAAATGAATAATTTATCTCTCATGTGCTTTTTACCTTCCTAAGACCCAGGGGAAAATAGGAAAACATTTATTATCTTTGTGTTACTTGAAAGAAAATTTAGTACCAATAAACATGAAATATTTCTTTACTAGATCCTGATGACCAATTAACATTATCTTATTACGAACTTTAAATAAAGTATTTTTAACATATGCAAAAATAAATATAAAAATATTCAGCAATGGAATTTGTATTCAGAGGGTGATGCCTACCTTACATTTTTCCTATCTTTCAAAATTAAAGAGTAACAGAGAAAAGTTTAAGAAATCCCTTCTAAAAAAATACTTACTTAGATTTTTAAGTTTAAAAAAAATCTTATATAATGATAGGACAAAATTTTTTAACCTATGCTATAAAGAAGAGAATATTTCATAATTTGATGTAAACAATGGGGACATTATTAATATTATATATCAACTGTATAAAGCAATGACAATTTTACCATAAGGTGGAACATTGTTGGATTCACATGTTCTTCCATGACATGCTTTTAAATTGATGCTAAGTTAGGATACTTTTGCCATTAAGGCTTTGCAATAGTATATACTTATGTTTGCTTTAAAAACTCACTGAAAGAGTAAGTTTTATGCCATTCTATTGCCTTAAACCTAATATTAAAATTGATTAGTGAAAAAATACTACAATAAAAGCGATGATTTTTATAATTTCTATTAATATTTTATTCAAAATGTTTCAAGCCTGAAGAATACTAGATGATAAGAAAAAGCTGTAAGGATGCATCACTGAGAAAGAAAGAACACGATGAAAAAAACTCCTTATCTATACAGAAATACTGACCAAGCTGTTGTATCCTACTGTTCCTGATAAAAGGAGAGGTCATTTTTGTACAATTTTCTGACAGAATGAGGACGTTCATGTTATCCCTGATTAGCTGAATAATGTCTCGTGGCATTTCCTCCATTGATGCAACTTAGCAATGACAGCTTCATTTGCTGTTCATCCTGACCTTCCTTTTTCCCCCGCTTACTACACCCCTCCCCTCTAACAGACTTAAACAGATCAGTATGTTCCAAACTCTAAAAATAAAATGCAATTTTTTCTGGCTTACAATACTAAAATGAAATCATTTTTGTTAACATTCCCACCAACATTTTGATTTTTTAAAGTGTGCTTTTCTAAGAAAGGCATTAATGCTTATAAAAATTACTCACTAGGTAAGATTTTGGTTTGGATAAAATTTAATTGGAGTTTTAAATATACTTTATCTTCATTATATTTTTGTGTATACAAACTGAATCTGTCCATTATTTTTTTATATTTTAAATATATTTACTCAATTTAATATAAATAACAAATATAGCTGTGAAGTATATTTGTAAGAGAAAAATCTATAAAATTAATATTTACCTATTGATAAGCTAAATAACGTGTCCACAACCTACCTTTCAATTTTCTATTTACATCATCTAAACTAATTATCAGGAGGCAAAAAAGGCAACTTGGAGAATCTTACACTTACATAATAAAAGTAAATACATTGTTTTCACCAAAATGAAAATGTTAGTATCTTGAATGGTGATGGAATATAGACTGCTTTCTTAATGACATCATGTAATATCCACTTAGAACATGGGGTCTTTCTTTATAGTTTGAACAACTGCAAGAAATAGATGATATAGTAAAATTAACAAGGGAAAGATAACCTAGTACACTTCCCAAAATATGTCTCATGGTTCATTAGTTGTATTGAAAGTTTCATGTATGGCATCACATATTGTTCTTGTTCTTGGTAAAGTTAGAAAGAACTGTATGAAACAAACAAATGCATTTACTTATTTATGCTTGATTCAGCAGCAGTATTTAATGTGCATTGTGACTTTCATGTTTCTAAAATTTAATGAACATAAAAACATTTTCCCCAGAGGACCTCATGGAATTAATTTTATAAACACATATTTGGGGGGAGGATAATAATTTAGTGTATTTTAGGATGCTTTAAAATGATAAAGAACAGCTAAGTAAACTTAATTGGAAACTCAGGTAAGAGAATTATAGTAAGCCCATAACTCAAATAACTAATTTCCAAGATAGAAACTGCATATTCTTATTTAACTTGTTTGAAAACAACTCAAATTTACTAATAACAAGAAAATAAAAAATTTAAAAATTGAATATCAATTTATAGCCATCTGATGGCTGTTGCAAGTGTCCCTTGTACCTGTGAAGCTAGTGAGTAAAAAGAATAGCAAGCAATCAGCAAGCAAGAAAAACTAAATAAGCAACAATGAAGTCATTTAAAACTCACTTCTACTTCACAAACTCGAGTGCACCTGCTTGCAAGAATTTAATATGCATTTATAATCCAACCTGCAAAAGGTGCTTAAAGATTTCCAGGCTCTGCAGTGAAGGGCACACAGGAAAAAGGATGGAATGGATGAGGAAGACTATCCACCACATAGAACACACTGATGGCCAAGATTATGGAAGTTCATTATCAAATGCAAATATAAAATAGGAGACAATTATGGGTTGAATTGTCACCCCAAAACTGATATGTTAAGGTCCTAACCCCCAGAACCACAGAATGTGATCTAATTTGGACATAGGGTCTTTACAGAGGTAATCAAGTTAAAGTGAAGTCATTAGGGAAGGCCCTAATCCAATATGACTGATGTCCTTTTAAAAGGTGGAAAGTTGTGTATAGAGACATTCATAGAGGGAATGTGATGTGAAGAAGCGAAAGGAGAAGAGAGCCATATACAAGGAAAGAGGCTTGGAACAGATCCTTCCCTCATAATTTTCAGAAAGTCTCAACCTAGATAACACCTTGATTTTAAGCTTGTGGTTTCCAGAACTAAGACAATACATTTCTGTCATTTAAGCCATGCAGCCTGAAGTATTGATACCATAACAAGGTGGCCCTTTGAAACTAATACAGAAACTCATGTCCCACTATTTGCTATTTTCTTTAGGTCTATATTTTGATCAAGACATATGTAACAGTTAATATTTTTCTACATCACCCTGAGTTATACTATTTCATAAAACATTTAAATGTTTGAATTATAAAATGATATCTTTTATTATCCAGGATTTCTAGGTAAGTCAATTAAGTCTAATAGAATATACATTTTCCTTTGATTATTAGTTAGTTTATTCAGGAGCTATATGCCCTGAATAAACTATGTTCAGGGCATATAGCTCCTGAATAAACTGTGTTCAGGGCATATAGCTCCTGAATAAACTATGCTCAGGGCATGTAGCTCCTGAATAAACTAACTGATAATCAAAGGAAAATGCATATTCTATTTACTATGTTCTCACTAAATTACCAGGTGATTTGTATATCACAAAGCTGAGATAAAAATTTCTCCCAAACTCCAGGAAACATAGTTTAATTAAGATATGTTAGATGCAAATAACTGAAATATAACTTAAAGAAATTTATATTCAGTGTGAATAATTAAAAATAATAAGGTTAAATTTCTATAGTAACAATGAAGGAATAATGAACAATAATCCAATTTATACAAATAAAGAATAATTTTACAAATATGTAGCCTTTCAATTTTTAAAGGTAATCATTGAAAAAGAAATCATTGGTATATCTTAATTAAGACTTACTCAAAACTACAGTGAGGTATCACATCACACCAGTCAGAATGGCCATCATCAAAAAGTCTACAAACAAGAAATGCTCGAGAGGGTGTGGAGAAAAGGGAACCCTCTTTCACTGTTGGTGGGGATGTAAATTGATAAAGCCACTAGGGAGTACAGTATGACGGTTCCTTAAAAACTAAAAATAGAACTACCGTATGACCCAGAAATTCCACTACTGGGCATATACCCTGAGAAAGCCATAATGCAAAAAGAGTCTGTACCACAATGTTCATTACAGCACTATTTACAATAACCAAGACATGGAAGCAACCTAAGTGTCCATCGACAGATGGATAGATAAAAGAATATGTGGCACATATATACAATGGAATATTACTCAGCCATAAACAGAAACAAAATTGAGTTATTTGTAGTGAGACGTAGAGAATGGACTTGAGGACACGGGAAGGGGGAAGGCTAAGCTGGGATGAAGTGAGAGAGTTAACACTGACATATATACACTACCAAATGTAAAATAGATAGCTAGTGGGAAGCAGCTGCCTGGCACAGGGATATCTGCTTGGTGCTTTGTGACCACCTAAAGGGGTGGTATAAAGAGGGTGGGAGGGAGACGCCAGAGGGAGGGGATTTGGGGAGAGACGTATGCATATAGCTGATTCACTTTGTTATACAGCAGAAACTAACATGACATTGTAAAGCAATTATCCTCCAATAAAGATGTTTAAAAAACAAAAGAATGCACTACAATGGCAGGTAAGGATATGGACGAAACTCACAAACCATGCTGAGACAAATAAACCAGAAATGTTCTTTAAAAAAAAAAAAAACTCACTCACTTATATTCTTTTCATATAATAACTGTGCTTAATAATATAAATTATTTTTAATCTATTAGTCTATGAGCATATTAGTATTATCGTGATTCATAATATGTATTTCAGTTATAAAATTACTGTTAATAATTGACTAATAAAAAGTGTCTTAATTCATAAAAATATATTAACTACAGCATTCCATTGAAATGTAAAACAGTTGCGTTGTGAGTTAAAACCAATCTGAATTACAGATTTAATATATTCTTTATTTAAATGAAAACATTTTAATCATTTAACACGTATGCGGAAATACAACCAAAATAAATTAAAACATTCCCAAAAAACTTATTCAGATAATCTGCGGTATAAGAAGACAATTCATATTAGATTGTGTGTGTATGTTTAAATCACAGGTTATCAAACAATACTTCCAGCAATTCTTGGGAATCTAAGATAGCCTTTATAAACACACACAAATTCATACCTTACAGTAATTCTTTTTTATTATCAGTTTAATCTTGGAGGTGATTAGGATAATTCCTACCTATATCTGTACTGTATGCTTGGGACTCTTATTAGAACCCATTTTCCCCCAAACTCATAAGCTTAAAGGGCAAGATAAATAAACAGATGATAAATGATAAACAGATAGCAGACAGGCATGTTTTTGAAATCATAAAATTTATATAATATCACCATGAAATGGTTTCAGTATATGTCTAATGCATTTATGATCTCAACAAATATTGATTGCTAATATTAAAAATAATTCTAAAAGTCATCTTGATAAACCAGATAAATATTATGACTACATTGGGAAATAACTCACTTGGTGAGGCAAAATAGGCTTTGAAACTAAACATATACAATACAAATTAAAGGTTTGGGAATCCTGAATATATTTTTGACAGTTTATATCCAAGAAGTTCCTAATAAAGCAAAAACAAAGCAATCTACTTGTGTAATGGAACTCAATTTCTGGCATTATTTAGAACCATCAGCTGATGGTTCGTATCAGTTCGTATTCTTAAGAATACGAACATTGAATCCTCACCCAATTATATTGTGATAAGGTGGATTGAATCAGGCTACTATTACATGATTGTTTAGCAAACTTCTCAGATGACAGTGTTCCATACTAAAATTTGTAGAAAAAATCATATATTTACAAATAATGTCACTTATGTAAATTTATGTGAATAAATTTCTAATATTTATACATAGATTAACAACTGTCTATAATCTTAGGTATTAAAATTTTAAGTATTGATTTCACTAATACACTGGAACTTCAAGTTAAGAACTTCCTCCTAACACTGAGATGGCTTATAAAAATCAATCAGGAATTTATATCAAAATGCAACAGTGATTATGATAAATGTAAACAGAGTCTGCTTCTATCCTCTGAAGGAGATTGTAGAGAATTGTTATAAATTCTTGCTTAAATGTTTGGTAGAAATCTCCAAAACCCACCTGGGCCTTGTGTTTTCTGTTTCAGAAGATTATTACTTATTAATTCCATTTATTTAATAGATATAGCCCTATTAATATGACTTATTTCTTCTTGTGTGAGTTTTGGCAAATTGTGTCTTTCAAAGAATAGGTCCATTTCATCCAGGTTAACAAATCTGTGAGCAATGAGTTCTTCACAGTATTCTTTTATTATCCTTTTAATGGCCATGTATCCTTTTAATGTGACATGTAGAGATGTTCCCTTCATTTCTGATGTTAGTAATTTATGTCCTCACTCTTTTTTTCTCATCTAGACTGGTAGAGGCTTATTGGTTTTATTGGTCTTTTCAAAGTTCAGCTTTGGTTATATAAATTATAGAATACTTTTGATATTGCTTTTTGAGTTGCTCAGTACTGTGTTCAGAAGTTACTTTGAATCAATCTTTGTTTTCTTCCTTCTTTAGAGTAGTTTTCTTATTCATTTGAAATACTATTTGTTTTATTTTCTGTTGATTTCCATTTTAGGCCTCCATCCTGGTTGACTTTGTTTTTGTTGGAAGGAAGGGCTGTAGATGTAAAACATCAACAAAATTCCAAAAGTAAGAAAGAAACAAAGAAAGATACTCAGACAGGTGTCATTCCTTCTCAATTATTTCTATAACATCCTTAACACCCATTTCTTCCATCCATTCCCAGCCATTCCCTTAAGTGACAGTCCGTTATTGGCAAAAGGAGAGACTGACTAATAGATCAGTGTTACAGAATAGTGAGTCCAGAAGCAGGAACATATAGACACACATACATGCATGTGCATGCACACACATATATTTGATCATTTGCGTTACTAGAAAGTTTCTGCTTGGGAATGGTAGGAAAATGATGCTTTTATTAAATTGTGCTAGGCCCATTGAATATCCTTATGGACTAAATCAGGGAACCTAATCTCTACATATATCAGTATAAAAAATTACAGATGATTGCAGCTCTAAGTGAAACAGATACAACAATACAATATTTAAAATATAAGATAGAAATATATCTTAATGATTTTAGTGAAGAAACGCTACTTTCCACTATAAAAAACACTAACCATATAAGATTGATAAATTTGATTTCTCAACATTTTTAACTTTTGTTCATCATATATAATATGAGAGTATGAAAAAAGCAAGCCATTGATTAGGGAATTATATTTGTAAATCATGCATTCACAAAAATATTGAAACCAGAATATTTAATGAACTTGCACAAATGAAAGTGAAAACAACTGAATGCCCTCATCCTAGTCCATCATGGAAAGAAAATTTTAAAAATGCATTTTACAAAATAAGATATAAAATGGCCAATAAATATATACATATTTATATAAGTATACTAAAAATTGATAGGTATAAGAGAAATACAAATTAAATGCAGTATGACACATACAAATTAAATGATATATAACACAGAAAATTAAATAAAAAATCAGGATTTAGAAAGGATGCAGAGTAATTGTGCTTATATACACAGTGAAATGGGAGTATAAGTTGCTATAATTACTTTGGATAATGATTGACCCTAGTTAGGAAAGCAGGACAGACTTTGTGACCCACAGTACAGAAATACCTCAAGTGGCCATTAACAGTAGAACAGATAAATTTTATACATTTTTACACTGAAATTTTATACCAAGAAAAATGACTAATTATTGCAACAATAAATAGTATGTTACATCTCTCAGAAAAATGAGCAAATGATGTCAGACACAAAATCTATTTCTGTATGATTCATTCTTTATAAAAAGTTCAGAAACAACCAAATATAATACATGGTGATAGAAACTTGAAGAACAGTTTGGAGGCAGGAAATGACATGATCATGGTTTCTGATATGCAAGTAATATATTACATCTTGATATGTTGGATGGTTATTTTCACTCTAAAACTTCATTGAATATGTACTAATGCGTCATGGATTTTTCTTTAGATACGTTATTGCTTCAACAGTTTATTTAAAAATAAATTCATGAGATAAAACTAAATTAGGACTTAGATAAAATAACTTTATATAAACTTAACAGGAATCAAATGAGGTTATAAAGTAATGAGCTGAAGAGTCAACTCAGAAAATTGTAAAAAGAACATCTCAGGAAATCTAAAATAAGGAGAAAGAAATATTAAAGAAAAAGGCCGAAATAAGTGCAATAGAGTAGAGAATAAGAAGTTTAATAAAACCAAATTATTTGAAAAGATTAGTAATGTAGAAATATCCTTGGCATAACCTAACAAGAAAAAATGGCTATAACTGTGTGGTATAATTTTTACTATCATTCAATAGAAGAAAAAGAAAGATTTATTAGTATGTGTTGCTGGGAAGAATGGCTGAAAATAAGGAGGAAACCCAAACAAATAAAACCACTAAATCCTTTCAGAATACCACATATATAAGTGAAATGCATATGAATTAATGATAGATCCTAAATCTGAAAATCAATAAAAGAAAATGTAGGAGAATATTTCTATGATATAGATATGCAAAAGGGCTTCATAAATAATTCTTTATAACTGTCATGGCAAAAAAAATGAATTTAGTTACCACAAACAAGTATTTCTGTTTACTGAAGGACACAGTGAATAGAGTTAATGAACATATGACGTATTGGAAGATAACTGTAATGTGTGAAAATGACAAGGGAGCAGTGTCCAAAATGTATGAAAATAATCAAGTGACATAAAGACCACAGAATGAAATCAAATACATTATGGACTTAAAGTCTACAACAAGCTAAAAATAGTGTGAAACCATGATGAAACTAATTAGTAATCAGAAAAATGTGAGAATGAGATATCACTTATGATGCTGAAAAAAAAGATTGAATGAAAAATTAATGCCAACTGAGAGCACACAGCACAAATAGACATTTCCAGAAGCAGCTTTTAAGGATGCATTTCAGAGTAAAGGAAGATAACTCCTGAAAGATAATTTAAAAGGCAAGAAGGAATGAAGAAAGAATGAAATAGCATGCATCTATATTTATTTAAATGACTCAATGTATAAAATAACAATAAATTTATCTAATTTGGAAGTTTAACATTTGTTTAAAATTCTTGGCAAATTTCAAGTTTAAACCTTACAAAAGGAAGAGTGCAGAGCATAAATTTCAAACCAGATGAGTATAAATGTCAAAGAAAATGAAAAATTTGAATAAAGAGAAATTAAGATAAACTTCAAATTCAAAATATAACTCATAAAGAGAAAAATATAGGCAAATAGAAAGTGCACAAAATTGAAAACAAAATAATTAATATGATGGAAAGAAGCCCAAATATATTAATAAGCACTACAATTGCAAATGGACTAAGTACAGAATGCAGAAAAGTAAAAATAATTGTTTACTGGAAAATAAAATCCAGCCGTGTGCTGGTTATCACCAGTACATACACCTAAAAATAAGAGTCCTTAAATATCCATTTAAATGGATATTCTAGGCAGATATAAATGCAAAAAGTCTTACATGGCTTTATTAATGTCATTAACATTTACTTCTATACACAAAATATTATTAATAATGGACAGAGTACCAGATAAGGGAAAATTAATTCAACAGGAAGAAAGAACGGTGTATACTTGTATGCTCTTTACATGATTGTCTTAAATATTTATAAAGCAAAAATTGATTCAGCTGCTGATATGGGTGAATAAATGCCTAACTGATTGGCTGTCCCTCATACAATAACTGAAAGTCTAGATTAAACACAAAAACAATTAGAACAACCTTAAGATTTTGGAGAGTGAACCAAAGCTGCCAATTTCTGGAAGGCTGTCAAAACTTTAAAGAAGGGTGGATGAAGAATGAGAGTTAATAGGTACTGGGGTTCTTTTTGGAATAATGAAAATATTCTAAACTTTGATGGTGGTTATGATTGTACAGCTGTGTCAATACACCAGAAACCACTGAATTATATACTTTAAAAGGGTGAACATTATGGATTATGAATTGCAGTATAACTCAATAATACTGTTATACATATACAAAGAAATATTTGAAGACAGGATTGTCATAGGATGAATTTGTTTCCCTTTGATTTCTAGCCTGAAGTTAGGCCTCAGCCACAGCACTGTATGGGGCAGATAAAACTGTGGTATTTTACAGTCTTCTGGCCTAGATTTAGTAGAGAATTAGTAGAGAATAAGAAGTCACTGCCCACATTTCTAGTAGATCCCTGAAAGATACAAGCATGAAGCACACAACAATGAGCCTACTGAAGGGGAAAAAAGAAAAAAAAAAAAAAAAAAGAACTAAGCTTTGAGCCAAATATCAACCAAGAATTAAGGAGAAATAAAGACATCTTCAAATGAAAGGAAATCAAGAGAATCCATCACCAGCAGATGTACATTATAAAAAAAGCTGAAGACATTCTTCAGATGAAGGGAAATCATACTTGAGGGAAAATCGAATCTTCTGGAATAAATGAAGAGCATCAGAAATAGCATGTATTGTGATAAATAGAAAATATTTGTTTTTTCCCTCTTAGTTCCAATAACATTCATATATCCTTTCAAAGCAAATTTAATAACATAATATACATATGGATGTAATACATATAACATAGGTGGCATAAAGGGCAGTGAGACTGGAAAATGTATCTGTAGAGTGGTAAGGTACCCATATTTCACATAAAGCAGAAAAATTTAACTATAAATACATTATGAAAATTTAAGGATGCATATTATAATCCCTAGGGCAATTAAGAAGGAGAAGAAGGAGAGGAAGGAGAGAAAGAGGAAGGAAGACCAAGGAAAAAGAGGAAGAGAGAAGCAGCAAATAGGTATAGTTAAAAACAAACTAAAAAGAAATTCTAAAAAAAAATTAGTAATAATCACAAAAGAGGCAGAAAAGGAAGAACAGAAACAAAAAATAGAGGGAATAAAGAAAGGAAATTTTAAAATGGTAGTTGTAAATCTCTTCATATCAATAATTACATTTACTCTTAAAACTGTTGAAAAGGACATAAAATCAAGTTCCAACTAAATGCTGCGTATGTTAAATGCCCTTTAAATATAAAAAATAGTTGTTTTCAAAACAAATAGGAAGGAAAATATTATACAAACCAAAAGAATAAGAAGAATGAGATGGCAATATTAATATCAGATAAACTTTAACACAAAAAGTATTTCCTGAGATAAAGAGGAACATTGTTTGTAATGATACAAGGAACAGTACTAAGACAAACTTAGAAAACTTAAACTACCTCACTTCAAGTCCTATTATAAAATGATATTAATCAAGACAGAGTAGTATTAGCATAAATATTGATAAATAGATCAGTAGGCTGGAATAGAGAGCCCCTCAGTTTTATGATCATCTGATTTTTAGAAAAGGCACCAAATCAATCCTATAGAGAAAGAAATGCCTTTTCAGCAATTGTGCTGGCATAATTGGATACCCACAAAGAATAAAACAAAACAAAATAAAACAAAACATTGACTCTACCTTATACCATATACAAACAAACAAAAAAATTGAGGGTAATTTAACTATAAATTAACTGTAAAGCTTTTAAAGAAAACATAAGGTCCTAGTGATTTGGGAATACGTAAAATTTATCTAGAAAAATTACAGAAGGAAATAATGTTTCTTTTGTTTTAAATGATAAATTAGACCTCATCAAAATTAAAACCTTTTGGCTCATCAACCTACACTATTTGAGAAGTTTTAAATACAAGCCACATACTGGTATAAAATTATTTATAGATAATATATATGATAAATACTTACAGTACATAGTTATATGTACTATGATATACATATACTACTATACTATGCATATATATAATACTGATATACAACATATACTTAGAATACTTAAAGTCAATGTTATCAAAAGAAAGAATCTAGTTAAATAATAAGCAGTATTTTAACAGATATTTTATCAATGATTCAAATGCCCTACAAGCACATGCAAAATTACTCAACATGATTAGACATCAGGCAATATGAAGTAAGACCACAATGGAATACTACTTTACACTCAGCAACATTACTAAATGTTGGTAAATTTCCATTTGCTTCTGGAAATGTTATAGCTTGTTTGTGGGTGTGTAAAAATTCCCACGTCTTTAAGAAACATTTTAACCATTTCTTATAAAACTAAATATTTCAAATATTTCTTATAAAACTCACCCTATGACCCAGAAATTCCACTTTCAGGTAGTTACCCAAGAAAATGCAACATGCGTTTCACAATAGCTTCATACTACAATGTTCATAGAAGCTTTATTTTTAATAGCCAAAAACTGTAAACTTTGTCATCCATCTGTGTGAGGTGGAGAGTGTGCTGACATGGAAAACACACAGCAAACTGAATGACTCTCAAAACCTTATGCTGACTGAGATCAACCTTTTACATAGAGTAAATACTGCATGTTTCCATTTATATGAAGTTTAACAAATGGCCATATATGTAATAAACGGGTATAGCTAAATATAGTAAATCTAGGGGATGAGTATACATGTGTTCAATGTAAAATTCTTTCAACTTTAACAAATGTTCAAATATTTTCAAAATAAAAATCTTATAAATTGGTAGAAAAAGAAAGAAATTTACTATAAGAAGTAGATATTTCTATACCCATGTGTCACATAAGGATTGCCAAGCAGAGAAAACAGAATATTTCTTTAAATCTCATTAATCTTACTTTACCTATAAGCAGCATTTAACATTGGCAAACACACCTCATTGATATATCAATATTTTTAACTTGGCTTTTAAGAAACACATGTGCTCTTCCTTTTCTAAAAAAATTTAGCAAGCCCTTCATAATTTTCTTTGCTGAATCACCTTACGTTTTTGACAAACAATCGTTGGAGTGTGCCAGAACCAAGATATTTTCTTCTCTCTTCTATTTACAAATATTATTTGGGTGCACTCATTTGGTCTCTTGCTATAAAATACTGTGTATATATTTTCAGCTCACAGTTGTATATCTTTTGACCATAAACTCTTCTAAATTCCAGAGTTTTCCTACTCAATATCTCCATTTGGAAGTCTAATTTCATCCAAAGCTTATAATATCCAAATACTGAGCCACTGGTATTTTCCAAAACATTCTATATATGCAGTCCTCCTTACTTAGTTAATTACAGTATCATCCTTCCAGTTGGCCAAACTAAAAAAAAAAAAAAAATCACTGTCGAGTCCTCCTCTTTCTTTTTCTCTCATACCCATTCCTACCTACTAGACTGTTCTATTAAATCTGTCTTCAAAATATATTCAGAACCTGGCTACTTGTCTCAATCTCCATTTCTAGGACCCTAGTTCTAGTCACCATCATTTCTACCTGGATTTCTCCACTTGCCTCATGATTGCCTCTTTCCACTGAGTATATTCTCAAAGAGCAGATAATCCCATTAAAACAGAAAGCAGAGCATGTCATAACTCACCATTTCACATGAGTTAAAGCCCAACTCTTACTACATGGTTTAGTTCCATGTCTCTTCTCTGACTTCATCTGCTATTACTCTCACTCAGGTTTCATTACCTCATTCATGACACAAGGTCATGTTTGCTATTTCTCAAAACTTCCAGGGATATTCCCAACTAAGGGGATTTGTACTGTCTCCTCTGACTGGAAAGAGTATCTGTTTGGCTCCCTCCCTCACATCTAAGACATCTGTGTACAGAAGTTGCCTTTCAATGAGGTCAACGTTAATCAGGTTATATAGCATTGCAAATGTTAGGTAACGTTAATGGTACACATTACCTCATGTTTCCCTCATGCAATTTATCATCTCTTAATTATTTAGTTAGTATGTTGATCATTCCTTACCTGTCATTACAGAATTCAACTCATTAAAAGTTTTGTCAATTTTCTTCATTCACATTTTCTAAGTATAAAGCCCAAGGCTCAGGATATAGAAGGTACCAATAAGTACTTCTTTCATGATCAAGTTTAAACAGCATAATTTAGTACGTATGTGTATTAAAAAAATAAAATGAACAACTGAAGAATATGCATTCTTTTTAACATACAAAGGATATTTATATAATTTAAGAGCAAACTGTACCATTTAAGAAAGTTTGTAAACTTAAATCATTGATATCATTAAATAACATGCTCTGATAATAGCAGAATTTGGATAGACATTAATAATGAAGAAAGATATATTTAGAACATAATTATACATTTGGAAACTTGTAAACGCCATTGTAAATAACGCATGAGTTAAAGTATAGCAATTAAATTGTAAAATACTGTAAGCTATGCTATAAAAAATTTACAGTTCTGAATACTATTTGTAAATATCTCATGATTCAAAGAAGAAACAATAATCAAATTTTAAAATAATTTGAGCTCTTCCATGAGGAAAATGTATATTCTTGAGTGCTAATATCAAAAAATTTGGAAACACTAAAAATGTATTTTTAAATGTGCTTGTAGGAAGTTACAAAAAGAATGACAAAATTTTAGTGTGGCAGATTTTATTTTCTAAAGCTGGTTGAAGAAATATGTGCTCTTCCAACAGCATGACTGACTCTTCTCCCAACAAAGGGAGGTGTGGTCTTCATTTGCTTCCCTTGAATCTCAACAGAAACTTGGGACTATTCATTTAAGTAGAGGATATTAGAATGATGCTCTCAAGTCTAAGGCTTGGTCATAAAAAGCATAGACCTTCCACATGACTTCTCACTCACTAATGATAGGTGCCATGGGAGACATGAGTGGACATGCAAAAAAGTCCAAATACTGTGAAGCCTCTATGCTAAAGAGGTCACATGTAGACACCACATAAAATAAATATGCCCAAGGAGCTTCAGCCTTACTGGCCCTTAGCTCTTTGAGTTTTCCCAGCACCAACCACCAGACTTGTAAATGAATATGTTCTGAGATGATTCCATGTCCTGGCCTTCAAACTGCAATAAGAGATGCCAAGTAGAGCAGAGACAAGTCTTCCCCACTGTGTCCTGTCCAAATTTCTGGCTCACAGAATCTGTGAGCATAATAAATAGTTGACAACTTAGCTAAAACTGGAAACTATATTTTCCATATTCCTCTTTCATATATATTTCTAAGTTAGAGTTGACCAAAACAGGAAAATGAATAAGAATTAAAAGTTGGAAATAAAGAAGCATTACTTTACAAAGACCTTAGGAGCAGGTAAGAGCTAGACATAGAGGTGCCTAGAGGACTCCAGAATCCAGGTGATCTTTCAGACTACTGGCCCCAGCAGCCAATTGTGGACCCAAGACAGCTCTCAAACCCGTCACTGAAGTTGAAAAATAGCAAATTCCACAGGTATCTCCACCAGATTTCCCTTCGTGGTTTCACTTTGACAGCAAGACATGCGTGACTTCCAGGATTTCCCTTAAAGCTCAAATCTGCCCAACTGTTTCTGTGACTCAGGCTTTTATTGACAGTGATTGTACCTTATTACCAATTCCCATCTTTCTTATTTCATTTAGACAATTTCACTCACATTTGTGTAAGTCCTAATTTCTACAGTAAACTCTTTAGCCCTATAACATTTCAAATAGTTATGTCCTAATTAAACACTGATTAATACAATCATGAATTTATCACCTATTATATAAAAAAATGTCTTTGGGAAATATAAACTTTTTTTAATTCTCTAGCTTATATTAGAGGCTACATCATTGGATAAGAGATCTTGAACATAAAAAAATTTGCAAAGCAAACAACGTATATTTAACCTACAAGGATTTTCATACATCTAGAGTGGGGTTGGCAACCTGTTTTTGCAAAGGATGAGATAATATTTTAGAGTTTGTAGGCCTTATACTCTCTGTTACAACTACTCAACTCTGCAGGTGCAGTGTTAAGTCAGCCATAGACAGTACATAAAAAATGATTGTCCTATGTTCCAATAAAACTTTATTTACAAAACAACTGTTAACAGGCCAGACTTGGTCCACAGACCATAGTTTGCTGAACATGGTCTATGGAATCAGGTTGAAACAACTAAAAAGAGAAGAATCTGAGAATCTATTCTACTTTGGATTCTACTTAATTAACTTACAACACTGCTATGTGCAAACCATATTTTATTACATGTTCCTGGCTTAACCATTCATTACTCCCTAATTTCTATCACACATGCATTTTTCTTCTGACTCTAAATATCTTAGATATGACACTGACTTTTGAAATGTACAGCTCATTTCCAATTAAAGTCTAATTCCACATATCAGTTGACAAATTACATAGACTTGAACTCTCACAATCTCTTGTGTATCAGCTCATTTTATGCTCCAAATATCCTCTCATATTTGTTATGGAAACCTGGTAAATATGTGGGATCCCCCATGGTAAAATGTCAAGGGAAATAGTGGTACATGAAATTTAAATTGATTAAGCCCCACAATACTGAACTTCAGGTTGTAAAGCAAATGTGAGGATTTATTCCCTTTGCTCCTTGCTAATAATATAACACCTAAAGAGTGAAAAATAGAAAGAATAAATGAAACACTAGTTCAAAGAGCCTGAAGAACTTGTTAACATTCACATCTTGTGGACTTTACCTCTTTTAGGCAATGAAATCTCAGATTTATTTGGTTACCCTCAGAAGAAAACAAATTACTGTGACATTCCAGAAACGTTTGTAATTCTATCCACAGGCAGCTTAGAGCCTCTCCTTCATTAAGACTCTACATTCTGTAGCTGCTGTAGTCTGTTAAAGTCACAGTAAACATTTCTGACAGCCAGCTGTTTCTTTCTTATGCCATAACTGAACTTTTTTTCCCTCTTTTATATATATATATATATTTTTTTTTCTTATTAGTTATCTATTTTATACATATTAGTGTATAGGTCTCAATCCCAATCTCCATAACTGAACTTCTTAAAGTAAATCATTAGTTGTATTAAATCCACACACATTTTTGTCACTCAAATGATAAAAATATTCATCTGTAAATATTACTAATGTGAATTTTGAGTAATATGACATGCTTCTCTGAGAGAAAAATTACATTTCAAGTTAAAAAAATCTATTCTTAATTGTACACAAAAGTTTAAATACTATTGAATATTTATGTCACTATGTTTTGACTTTGAACCGTGACTGGTTAAGAAGATTTGTTTTTTCCCCTATGTGAAATGGCATTATTAGAAATGTTAAAGAACTGTCAGTCAACTATAGCTGTTGATTGTTCAGTTTACACTGAGCTTAAATTTTAGGCATTTAAAGTGAATGTCATCCTTTTTCTCAAGTAACTGATGATATTTTCATCTTTGATTTTAATTCAGGCAGGTATTTTTAACTGAGATACATGGACATATTTTGGTGTCCTTAAATTCCCTTAAATTGTATGCATGCTTGTGCATGTGATTTTTTTCTGGTGAAAAAAAGTCTGTAGATATTAGTAGATTAAAAAATGGAACTATGAACCAAAATGATCATTAACAGGAAGATGATTGCTATGACATTAGGATAAAAAAATAACTTTTCCCCACTTTTTTCATACAATAACAACATGTTTTAACTTTATTGTGAAAACTTAGACTCTAAAAATAATTCTGTTTCTGGATTTAAAGGCTTTAAATTAACACTTAAAGACAGTTTTCATATCACACACAAAAAGGCATTGCCTAAGACTTAAAAGAAATGACAGCAGAATCAATGCCTTTTGCTGAAATCAATCAATAACTAACATTATGTGACAAATATATTGTAAACCAGAATTTTTCACTGTGCTTCTAATAATGACATGTGGCCCTATGATATAGGAGAGCTATAAGAACTTCTTTCAAGGTTTTGATGTAATCACGCTTGGGTCTGTGCCAGGGCACCAACTGTTTTCTACTATATACCATTTGTAAAGTCCCAGACAAGTTTTTATTGGTTGCTTGATTTTGTTGTTTAGGCTTTCTCCTTCAATGAATTTTTAAACCACAAAATCATGTATTTGGAGCATGTTCATCTAAAAAATCGGTCTGGGTTAGGCTAGAAGAGAACTAACAAATAGGGCATATTTCTAATTATCCTTACATAACATTCAAGTTAAAAATAAAATAGAAACCAGTTTCAGAAGAATGACTTAAAACGAAGACACTTAACCTTCCTGATTCTTTAGTTTTATCATTTGTAAAATCTCTTTTAGCTTGAAACTGCTGTGATTTCAGTTTCAATAAAATTCTAGCAAATGAACCATGAAAACAATACTGCATTGATCAGGATAATGGATTAAAAAGGATATAATGAGTATTGGTGATACCCTCTCAGTGGAATCAAGCTATTAAACACCTAAGGTCAATTTCAGCCATCAGCTACTCAGATATTTTCACTTCAGCTACTAGGTAAATTTAATTGAGCAGAATTTGGGCTTGTGTACTTGTCTCAGTAATGTACAGTGAAAACACTATGGCATAGTGTCTAATGCTAATGAGGCAGGTAACCCATCTGTTCCTCCAGGCTTATTGGATTGACCTAAGAACAATACTTGCTAAATATTATAATTGGTGGGATGATCCACTCTTCACTGCCATAGAGCAAAAGGAGAAATAGACCCCGGTGGAGGTCTATTCAGAGACGTGAATATTCTGAATTGAAATAAATATGTGAATGCTTCTAAACTGAGAGTCTGCTGAAAAAGAATAACACAACTTCTCTTATTTTTTAACTATATTTAACACTTGACTATTTATCCAGTATAAAAATGTACAGATATTTTAGTTCTGGAAGCTTTATCTTTTTGCTTGTATGATCATACCAGAAGAATTGACCCCTCCTATTTCAGTGAAATGATACAAATAATTGCTTATATTTAGAAACATGATATTCAGCTACAACTGTCAATATTTTAAAAGTAAGTTCAAGGATGGTAATGAGAAAGTTGCCTTCATCACATCATTTAAAAATAAACACGAGCAGGCTTCCCTGGTGGTGCAGTGGTTGAGAGTCCGCCTGCTGATGCAGGGGACATGGGTTCGTGCCCCGGTCCGGGAAGATCCCACATGGCGCGGAGCAGCTAGGCCGCTGGGCCTGCGCGTCCGAAGCTTGTGCTCCGAAACGGGAGAGGCCACAACAGTGAGAGGCCCACGTACCGCAAAAACAAACAAACAAACAAACAAAACATGAGCAATTAAGAAATACAAACAATACAAAACACCCAGGGAAAATAATTATAAATGTAAGAGATAAAAATAACTACAACATATTTCTCTGTGTAGTCATTTATGGTCAGTTAGAATGTGCTTTTAGATTACCTTTACTGGAAAAATTATAAGATTTTTTGTCTTAATATTAGTCTTTTTAGGAACTTTGTGAAATATGGTTTAATTTTGTGAGGTGGAAGGTATACACATTAATCATATAAATGAGTATATAAATTGAACATCTAAACAAATTTACATTTAAAATCAGATTTATTTATTGAAGAAAAATGGCAGATCTAGAACGTGAGAAACAGAGAAGATTAAATTGATATTTTTGTGAGATGAGCTACCATTATAAAGAAGCCTTTGAAAAAATAAATGAATGAGTTAGATTTTTAGGTGCTTTTGCTTTCTATTATGAGATGCAATCCTCTACTTTGTGCATTTTCAGGGAACCCAGAAAATATGTTAATTAATTTACAATAATATTTAGATATCTGATTTAAGAGTTTTTAAGTAGAAAACCATGAAAATTTTCTTTATAATTACATAATTTTGTTCAAATTACCAAGAGTATCATAAGATCTTGTTAGGAAAAAATGCTTGATCTTTTAAAATAACTGATTTAGTTCAAACGTCTCTATTTATGAGAAAATAGAGATGTAACAATTGTCTTATTAAAGGACAATATTACTTAACTGAAATAAAAATTCTGCCTTCCATTTCAGTGATTTTCTCTAGTTTCAAGGGTTACCTGTGATTGAGAATCTAATGATTAGATAAGAAGTAGAAAGTATTATAATCTAAAGCACAACACCCTTCAAATCCTGGCTAAAGTGCCTTGATTCTTTTCATATAAGAAAAAACCAGCTTGAAGTACAAATATTTTTGACATGAAAATATTTATTTTCAAAACTTTCCCGTGCAGACGCAAACCTTTTCATTCAACCCAGTGGACTTAGTTGTGTGGCTTACTAAGTTCTCTTGGCAGAGGAATGCAAGAACATGAACATCAAAATTTTGAGGCTATAGAGATATTTATTATGTGCTGCATTGTAGCGTAGCTTCCAGACACTCCATTTGGTTAACTTAATACATAATCAATCTTTGGATATGTGAACTGAAGGTCCCAAGTACTCTGAGTTCAATAAATACTTTCTGTAACAACAAGTGGGCTGTACATTCTGGCAGGACTTAAGACCAAAATAAAATGAATATAAATCATGAATAAAGATGATGCTTATTACATGATTTAGAAACAGAATGTGGAGATTAAGGTAAGAGATTAAAACTTACTTGGCTAAGGCTCTGGAAATTTATCAATTGTCAGACTTAAGTGGGGATGAATGGAGAAGTAACTAGTATTATTGAGTTCCTATTATGTGGCAGGTGCATAATGCATATAGTGTTTCACTTAATCTAATAATTTAGTATCTTAATTCCCATTTTTATAAATAAGAAATCAAAGATATGTTTACTTTAAAGATTCCATGTGCTGATAACAATGAGGACACTTAAAATCCCATCTAGAGGTCAACTTGGAAGGTGTCAATTAACGTTCTTCTGCAACTAAGCATGTTTGGGGAAGACAAAAATGACTGCTACATTCCAATTTAAGAAGAGTTTTAAGTGAGTTTTATTTAAATTCTCAAATACCTTTCTTCTTGGCAGGCCCATCCTTTCTTCTCCAAATAAAAATCAAATCTGAAGCACAAATTCTGTGTAAATTAAACATTCACTTTCCATGCAATGTTGCAAAAACTTGAAAATCTAGTATGTTATCTTTAGAGATTTTAGAAATTTACCCCCAAACTGGAAATATGAAAAAAATATTCTTCTGTTAAAATTATCTCAATATTAAATAGGATTAGAAAGTACTCATAAATGTAAGATTTGAACATACAGAATCTCAAATACAAATATTTATGTGTGTGTGAAATTATTAATTATAAAACCATGGATTTTCTATGTAGCTCTATTTAGAAGACTGACGGGACCCAAATTTTATACAGTGGGCCCTCTGTATCTGCAGATGTGTAACTCGTGGATATGGAGGGTTGACTGTAAGGGACTTGAACATCAGAAGATTTTGGTATCCATGGGGATCTTGGATAAATTAGCAAAATTGATGGATGGCAAAATAAAAATATACATATTATAATAACCATTGTCCTTTCTGACTATTTTAATTTCAATAAGATTTTGGATGCGATAGTAATAAAACATATACAGCCTTGAAATGATGAAAAGACATTAAATTTTCAGCAGAGAAATGGAAACTATAAAAAATAACTAAATGGAATTTTAAGATTTGAAAAATCTTATTTACTAGATTTGAAAAAATCTAGTAAATCTAGTAAAAAATCTAGTAAAAAATCTAATTTACTAGATTTGAAAAACAAATACTTCAAATTTAACAAATAATTTACTAGTCAAATGGCAAAATAGAGAATTGATGAAAGAGAGAGTAGTTGGAAAGATAGATCAATGAGCATTGCTCAATCTGAAGAATGGAGAATAAAGATATTTTTTAAAAAATGAATCAAGACTCAAGGACATATGAGACAATGTCAAATGATCTAACATTCATGTCATAGTAGCCTTCAGCAGAGACTTCCCAGAGAAGAAAAATGTATGACATCAACCAATTCCCAAATCTGGTAAAAGGCAAATGCTCAATAAACAAGAAATGAACAAATATAAGAATACAAAGACATTATAAACAAGCTACTGAAAATTTTTAAAAATCCTGAAATCAGGCAGAGAAAAATAAAATATTACATATGGTAACAATAATATGAATTACAGTAGATTTATCACCAGAAACATGGGAGGTAGAAAAAAAGAACAACTTAAAAACAAAAATATTTTCAAAAAATTATGACATTCTACACACCAAACTGAAAAGAAAACAAGAGAAATGGTGAATAACTGGATACATATAAAGGACTAATGTTCTTCTTTTAAATAATTTAAAATATATATTACTGTTTAACACAAAATTAGAACATAGGTGGGGTTTTCACTTATGTAGGTGAAATATATATGACACCAATAACATAAAGGGGGGGAATAAAGGGACTTACATGACTTGTAAGTGTTATATATTTTATTTGAAATAATAAAACAACTCTAAATAGATTGTAAAGGTTAGTTGTACATATTGTAATCCCTACCTATATGTAAAACAACAAAACAAAACAAACAAAAAACCCACCAAATTTGGAACATTCCACTATATGAAAGCTGAGTGCTTATTTGCTGCTTGGCAACAGATTCTTCTTACATCTTAGGGGAAACCTTTCCCATTTTCTAGGTACACAGTGAACTTCTTTGTATTGCTTAAGAGTGTGCACTATATGGCTTTTGGCCAGTCTCACCACCAATATATCTGTCCCTCCAGGAAGGGAATGGTATCTTCACCTGCATCACAAGAGGGATACATGCTGTCCATCACCCTGAATCAGCTATGGGGAGGGCCTGCTGGCTAGTGGGAGACCTGCACACACTACAAACACTGAA
Source organism: Globicephala melas (assembly GCF_963455315.2). Taxonomy (NCBI): domain Eukaryota; kingdom Metazoa; phylum Chordata; class Mammalia; order Artiodactyla; family Delphinidae; genus Globicephala; species Globicephala melas. The sequence goes on from NC_083318.1 coordinate 82,540,130, forward strand.
TTGTTTTATTTATTTTCCTTTCTGTAAGTAAAACATTGCTCCACCAGTGACTTGTGAGTTGAGTCTTTCTTGGAGATTCCAAACCTGTAAAATACGCCATGGACCTATGTCTGCAAGCACCTACTTCTGGAGGTTGGCATTATGACTTTTGCCATCTTCCACACCGTGGGAATCCTCCCTTGTGATTGGTAGTTTGGAACTTCCTGCTCAACATGTAGAGTATCCCGTATATGTCTGTTAGATCTAGTTGGTTGCGTTGTTCAAGCACTCTATTTGCTTGCTGGTTGCTCTACTCATTATTTAAAATGTGATATTGAAATATTTACTATTGTAGAAATGTCAATATCTCCCTTTAATTCTGTAACTTTTTGCTTCATATAATTTGATGGTTTATTATTAGGGACATAGGTGTTTATAATTTCTATGTCTTCTCAATATATTGAAACTTTTATTAATAGATGATGTCTTTTTTGTCTCTAGTAAAATTTTTGATTTAAAGTATATTTTGTCTTATGTTAGTATAGCCATGCCAGCAATGAATATCTTTTTCCAGCATTTCCCTTTCTACCTATTTATGTCTTTGGGTCTAAAGTGAGACTCTTGTAGATAGCATATAGTTGGCTCATGTAATTTTTTTTAAATTCATCCTACCAATATCATTCTTTTGTTGGAAAGTTTAATCAATATATATTTAAATTACTTACTGATAAGGAAGGACTTAATTTTGTCATTTCGCTATTTGTTTTCTATATGCCTTCCAACTTTTTTGTCCCTCATTTCCTGCATTACTGTCTCTTTTATGTTCAGCTGATTTTTTTCTAGTGAAACGTTATAATTCCCTTCTAATTTCCTTTTGTATATATTCTATAACTATATTTTTAGTTACCATGGGGATTACATTTATCATCCTAACATTATAACACTCTAATTTGAATTTATACCAGCTTAATTTCAATTACACACAAAAACTCTGCTCATTTACAGCTCTGTCCCTACTCTTTTCACTTATTGATGTCACAAAATTACATCTTTGCACATTGTGTGTCCAAAATCATAAAGTAATAATTTTTAATGCATTAGTCTCTTAAATTATTTAGAAAACAAAACAAGGAGTTATAAACCAAAGTTACAATAATACTAGCTTTTAGACCAATAACTTTGCAAGGTATTAGTCTCATATCATGTAGAAAACAAAAAATGGAGCCATAAACCATTGTTACAACAATGCTAGCTTTTATAATCGCCCATGTATTTTCCTTTACTGAAATTTTTATTTCTTCATATGGCTTTCTAGTTACTGTCTGGTATCCTTTTATTACAACCTGCAGGAATCCCTTTAGAACTTGTTTCAGAATAAGCCTAGCGATAACAAACTTCCTCAGCTTTGTTTATCTGGGAATGTCTTAACTTCTTCCTCATTTTTGAAGGATATTTTTACCAGATATGAGATTCTTGCTTGGAAGTTTTTTCTTGTAGCACTTAACTATATCACCCACTGTCTTCTGGCTTTCAATGTTTCTGGTAAGAAAACTACTGAGGATCCTTTGTATGTGATGAATCACTTCTCTCTTGTTGCTTTCAAGATTCTCTCTTTGTCTTTTTCTTTCCACAATTTGATTATAACATGTCTTGGTTTGAGCCTCTTTGAGGTCATCCTGCATGGAGTTCCTTGAACTTTTTGGATGTTTATATTCAGGTTTTTCACCGTACTTTTGAATTAAATTTATGTGAAATGGTACTGCCTTTTCAAATATATTTCATAATTCATATGACCAAAGACATTTCCATTTGTCTCTTAAAAATGTTCTCTTGATTTTTAAAATAGTCTTCTGTACTTCAGAGAAACCATGTTATTCAGTGGACTAAAAAGAGAACTAATCAATCTGAGACTATATAGTTTCTAATGAACATATTTTGCCAATAAAGACGTGTGAAATCTACCTTTACATTTACACCATCATCCTTTAGGAGGAAAAAAAATAATCAGCTACACTTCCATGAAATGGAAGACTTAAAAAGACTCAGAAAAATACACAATTCAAATAAAGCTCCCAAAATGAAATATGTTATTTTAATCTCTGGTAGACTAGAAACATCTATCCATAGATTTATTTAACCTTACCATTCCACATCACTGATTTTTGAAGGTAAATGTTTAATTGAAGTTTAATTTTTATTTAATGCTGCCTAGACTTTCTATTCAATACCACAAACATTTAATAGTATTTTGGCAAATTTTAGTAATCTGTCTAGTATATCCCCAGCCCATTAGTTTATTTAATCTATCAAAAAAAATCCTAAATGACTGTTCTCCTTTGTCTACTTTCATTTATTTTGATGCTATAAAATTATAGCATGTGTTATTGTCTGTAGATTGTATATGTCAACAAGAGAAATAAAATTGTAATTACATTTTCAAAATATTTCTGAAAAATAACATTCCCAGTGCTTCTCAGGGGTAAATGTCTTGTCATCATGTTTTATAATGCACTATTCATAAATAATAGTGTAGAAGCAGTGTGATCATTCACTATACCTACTCTATGAATGAGAAAATTAAAACAATTTTTTTTCTCACACGCTATATGTTTTATAGTCCTTAGAACATAAAGCTGCTTGCTTTGCTTTGCATTTCCCAGTAGCCTGTCGCACGTGTACAGACGTGGTGTTCTTACGTGAACTGAGTTCAAGTAGACAAAAGTGACCATTTTCTCTAAATACTTACTGAATGATAGTCCAATTGTCAGTCTTTTAAAACTGAGCTTTTCCCCATGTAGCAGTTGCCAGAAAAGATGGCATCTGAATCATACTGTCGTAGAACAAAAACTGATTTCACATTAAGAACTCTAGATTCAACATTTCCAACTGAGAGAGAAAAAGAAAGGGAAAGAAAGAACCCTAAAATTGAGCTTTTATAAGTGTGTCATCTCTAGATTGAAACCTCTATAGTATTCTTGAATAATTACTCATCACTGCAGATGCACGGATGATTAAAGCTTGATTCTTGACTTTAAGAAAAGCAGAGAGTATACTATCTACCAATGCAGGAAGATAATAAGTACATGTAATATGATATGATAGATAACCTGCTCTAATAGAGTATATTTGAGTATAACAGGGTATAGTAAGCATATTTGGGTGCCCAAAAGAAACAACAACCTGAACCTGCCAGAAGAGAAGAGGAAAAGAAAGGGTCAGGTTATGGAAAGTTTTATAGAGAAGCTGTCAATTCAGTTCATCTTTAAAGATGATTTCATAGCTTTATGAAATAAAATTTTTCCCCTTTCTGGATAAACACACATGTGTGTGCATACACACACACACACGCTCTCTCTCTTTCTCTTTCTCTCTCTCTCTCTCTGTCTCTCACACACACACACACACACACACACACACACACACACACAGAGTTAATTGTAATGGAGATGAAGGCTGTTAAAAGCCAGATTAGACAAACACCTTCAAGGGACATTTTTTTTTTTTTTTGCGTACGTGGGCCTCTCACTGCTGTGGCCTCTCCTGTTGTGGAGCACAGGCTCCGGATGCGCAGCCCCAGCGGCCATGGCCCATGCGCCCAGCCGCTCCACGGCACGTGGGATCCTCCCGGACTGGGGCACGAACCCGTGTCCCCTGCATCGGCAGGCGGACTCTCAACCACTGCGCCACCAGGGAAGCCCCAAGGGACATTTTGAATATTAAAATTTGGCCCAATACTGTTCGGTTGGCTCAGAAGCCAGTACTACCCGAAGGCAGAATGTTATTTTCACTTACATTTAAATTTAACTTAAATCCACATGTTAATTAAGTTGTAAGTGCTTAATAAATAGTGACAAGTAATAATAATCAGGGCCTTAACATTTAAAAGTATATATGATCCTATTCTCCTCTAATTAATCACAGGTGTGGAGAATCAGTTGGAGAAACAGCTATTTAAAATAAAATATGTTAAATAGCAAAATAGCTAAAAGAGTCATTTGCTTTCATTTTTTCTCTTGATGAAACTTTGTTGGGTAGTAATGAAGTTAGTTTATTTAGGGAGATTATATGTATTCAAATGCTGAAGGTGCACAAATGAATCAATAAACAGATTTTCTGGACCAACAGAGGATACACTGGTGAATAATGTGGAAATGTTCCAGTTGATACAAGGGCTTGGAGTGTGCAGAAATGAGAAGGTAGACTGTAATCAAGATCTGCTGCTGTTGTGGGATGACTTCAGGTACTGGGTTAAGAATTAGCTTAGCAGGATAATTTATAAAAACTGGAAAGTACTCTGAGAATAGCATAGGTTATAGGTATGTAAAATAACTTTTCGCTCATGAAGTGAAAAGTCAAAGTGAAACTGCACAGTGGTACCAACATAGAAAGTCACCAAATGCACGTGATGTGCCTATTGCTGATGCTTATGAATTAAGTAGTTTGGAGAGATTTTCCAAATGAAAAATTTGTGGATACAGATATCTTTTCCCCCTTGAATTCTAAACACAATCTAAACACACGTGGTTTTTCATGACTATTAAGTAGTAATAGAAGACTATTTTAAAATCTATAACAATTACATTCTTTTTCTCATATAACCTGTAATTAATTTCAGAACAGTTAAGACCAGTTTACTAGTTTATAATTTCCAAATTATCATCTTTATAGTATTTAAAGACTAACTTTAGTAAATGCTAAATATATTTTTAGTATTTAATACTAATTTAAACGCTAATTTGGTGTGAATTAGAATTTATATTTAAATTTTCAAATCATAATTCCTATAGTATATAATATTTTACAGTAGTTTTATATCAAAACCATACCCTGATAAGGCCTACAAGATAGTTATAAGATAAATTTATTTGAGTAAATTAGTATATCTGTGTCTTGTGGAAGAAACTAAGTTATACAGAGGCAGATTATCTACATTTAGACAGATATTGAATGAGAAAAAGTATCCTATTTTGCTTCCAGAAAATTGTTTATATAACTGACTTAATGTTCTCTATTAGTTCTTATTTGGACTATATTTACAATGTCTTTGCCAAAGTTATTTAGTTTGTTATTTGTCTTCATTTTAACTGAGACTTAAAAATCTGCCTTATAAAATATCACATATTTAATATATATGAGGACACAATCTGAAGCCTTGTCTGCCTATCTTTAGCTCCATGACTTTAAATACAAAGCAAATAAATAGATATGCACATGATATTAGGGGAAGAGAGAAGGAAAATATAAAACTTACTGGAGAAGAAAAGATTGGAAAAGAATTTCTAGAGACCATAAACCTTGAGCTGGATCTTGGGTATTAGAAAAACTTGGGATGAGATCAAGTGTATTACAAGCAGGGACAATGCATGAATGAAAGCAGACATATTGAAAATAGAATATTATGATTGAGGAACTATAAATGATTGTTCTGGCTGAGTGGAATTGAGATAGTTATGGCCTGATTATGGAGAGACCTGTGTACCAATGTAACCAGCTTGCTTCTATACTTAAAAATTGCTAAGAGAGTAGATCTTAAATGTCCTCACCACAAAAAACAAACAGAAAACCAATTTAAAAAAGCTTATGTGAGGTGATATATGTATTAACTAACTTTTCTGTGGTAATCATTTTGCAATATATATGTGTATCCAATCACCATGTTGTATATCTTAACCTTACACAATGTTACATGCCAATTATAGCTCAGTAAAACAGGAAAAAGTAAAAGAAAGAAACAAAAAACCCACAAAGCAACCAGTTTGGTCTTAATTTTAGTATTAATGGAGAACCACTTAATGGCTTTAAATAAGAGAGATATGTCCAGATTACCATTTGATGTAACTCACTCTCTCCGTTTTGTTGAAAAAATGTATATCAACTAGGAGTAGTTTCAAAAATGCCACAGAGTGTGAAAGTTAATAAACACAAAAGAATATAAGGAGAAGAACAATTTATGACATACTTTTAGGAAATAAGTTTTGAGATACATTTTGAACTAATATATTGTCTTGAATTTCTGTTTCTGATCTTTCGTTGTTAGTATATAGAAATGCAACCGATTTCTGTGTATTAATTTTTCAACCTGCAACTTTACCAAATTCATTGATGAGCTCTAGTAGTTTTCTGGTAGCTTCTTTAGGATTTTCAATGTGTAGTATCATGTCATCCCCAAACAGTGACAGTTTAACTTCTTCTTTTCCCATTTGGATTCCTTTTATTTCTTTTTCTTCTCTGATTGCCATAGCTAGGACTTCCAAAACTATGTTGAATATAAGTGGCAAGAGTGGACGTCCTTGTCTTGTTCCTGATCTTAGAGGAAATGCTTTTTACCGTTGAGTATGTTAGCTGCAGGTTTGTTGTATATGGCCTTTATTATGTTGAGGTAAGTCCCTTTATGCCCACTTTCTGGAGAGTTTTTATCATAAATGGGTGTTGAATTTTGTCAAAAGTTTTTTCTGTAGCTATTGAGATGATCATGTGGTTTTTAGTCTTCAATTTGTTGATCTGGTGTATCACACTGATTGATTCTCAGATATTGAAAAATCCTTGCATCCCTGGGTTAAATCCCACTTGATCATGGTGTATGATCCTCTTAATGTACTGTTGGATTTGGATTGCTAGTACCTTGCTGAGGAATTTTGCAGTTTTATTCATCAGTGATATTGGCCTGTAATTTTCTTTTTGTGGTATGTTTGTCTCGCTTTGGTATCAGGGTGATGGTGGCCTCATGGAATGAGTTTGGGAGTTTTCCTTCCTCTGCAATTTGTTGGAACAGTTTCAGAAGGATAGGTGTTAGCTCTTCTCTAAAGGTTTAATAGAATTTGCCTGTGAAGCCATCTGGTCCTGGACTTTTGTTTCTTGGGAGTGTTTTAATCACAGTTTCAACTTCAGTACTTATGATTGGTCTGCTCATATTTTCTATTTCTTTCTGGTTCAGTCTTGGGAGATTATACCTTTCTAAGAATTTGTCCATTTCTTTGTGGTTGTCCATTTTATTGGCATAGAGTTGTTGGTAGTAGTCTCTTATGATCCTTTGTGTTTCTGTAATGTCATTGTAACTTCTCCTTTTTCATTTCTAATTTTATTAATTTGAGTCCTCTCCATTTTTTTCTTGATGAATCTGGTTAAAGGTTTATCAATTTTGTTTTTTCAATGAATCAGCTTTTAGTTTCATTGATCTTTGCGATTGTTTTATTTATCTCTATTTCATTTATTTCTGCTCTGATCTTTATTTCTTTTCTTCTACTAACTTTAGGTTTTGTTTGTTCTTCTTTCTCTAGTTGACTTATAATATATATATATGTACACAGAGTCTATAAAACAGTTGATTTTAGCTCTACTAATTACAGACAGTATAATTGTGGACAAGTTACCTATCCTATATATCTGAGATTCTCAATGTCAATACTATTACCATTTTTAACTGGGTAATACTTTATTGTACATATGTTGGGGGTGTTGGAGGAGGTGTATCTTGTGTATTGTAGAATGCTTAGCAGGACCTCTGGCTTCTACTCTCTAGGTGCCAGTAGTAACCTCCCAGTCATGGCAATCAAAAATGTCCCAAATATTGTAAAATATTTCCTGTGGGAGAAAAACACCCTGTTGGTAAGCCACTGATGTATACCCTCTCAAAATTCAATGTCTTCAGTAATACTGTGAAGATTTGGAGCGCATTAAATGAAAATATGTAGTTCCCGATTGTCAATAAATGTTAGCTTATCGCGTTGTTTTGATTTTATCATAATACATGTTAATATATAGATGTGTTTTTTCTTTGTGAAATATATATAAATTATAGAGGTATATATTTCACAAAGGATTACTTTATTATATATAAATTATGCATATATGATTTTTTACCTGTTTGAAAAATAAATTACGAATAAAGAAAGTTGTGATTATGTTAGATTTTTGTGGGAAATGGAAGAATGAGAAGATGATTTACGCAAGTGGGTGGGTACAACTCTGTGTTTTGAGATGATGGAGATGGCAAAGCCCCAAGAGGAAACAATAATTATTCTTGTGAAACTGGAAAACTCTGAATAATTCTGTTAAATAAAGATATGCTAATTAGATGATGGAAACAGTAGTAAATATAGGTGTGTATTGAATAAATAATTAGGGAAATAAGAATATAGATGTTGGAGCTGGAAAAGAGATGCCAAGAAGAAAAAGGTTGTTACAGTTCTCTACTTAATATAAACAATACTCCACATTGTTTTTTGTTTGTTTGTTTTTGCATCTTATCTAGACTGCAGGTGATTATGACCTACCGTCAAAGAAATGGAGCCTCAAAACTAAAAGAAACTCTGTTTTTACCTGTTATGGCTGGGAAATAAGAATTTCAGTGTCTTCTTTACTTTGGGCTGCTATAACAAAATACCATAATAGACTGAGTACCTTAGGGGGAAAAATATTTCTGCCAGTTCTAAAGGCTGGGATCAGGGTACCAGTGTCATAGGGTTCTGATGAAGATATTGAAAGGGATGAGGATGTCACAAAATTAGAAAACTGTGTGCAAAACTACATGAACAATATTAATCTTGCATGTTTTGAGTAAAAAAGAAAAAAAACAAGAATAAATTACAGCAATTGTAAAATTAATCTATATTAGAAGTCATACTAGTTTTACTTTTGGGGAGGTTAGTAACTACAAGGTAGCAAGAAGGGGGGCTTCTGGGATGCTGGAACATTCTGTTTCTGAAATAATCTGACTATATGCAGATTATACTTAGAATAATGTATACTTTTTGCTATATATTTTATGTACAAAGGTGAATTTTAATATAAAGTAAAATAAAAAAGATCTTTAAGAGAGTTCATATTATAAAATGAAGAACATATACAGAAATTTGGCCATATAAAATCACTTGAAAAATTCAATACATTTTATGTTGATCAGTTATTATTTAAATGTAGGGAATATGAGAAAATATGTGTGGAGATTACACTAGAAAAAAAATGCAGGAACCAGTTCTTAAGGAATCTGTTGTGTTTAATAAAGTTGTTTAAAAATTTATAATCGATTATACTTGTTCATGGAAAACTATCTGGAAAGCATAAAACAGACAGGAAAAAAGTTTTTTTAATCCTCCTAGCCTAAAATCATTGTGAATATTTTGATATCATTTGTGGTATTCTTGCTTTTATATTATGATTTAATATGTAAATAAATTTCTTTTGTCTTCTTTGGTAGGTTTATTTTTTTATTATTTTAGTTTTGTAAAATACCTACAGGATAATTGTTTACCTATTTTTACATTTTATTTAATCTTTCATATGAGGATTTAATTATGCCAATTAAAATTCCTAGAATATGTATTTTAAAGGCTACAAATAACTCCATTATTTAGCTATAACATAAATTGATTTGTTGGATCCTTTATCCATTCAGTCCACACCTGATGTCTGCCTGAACATTATCATGCATACATATATACATTATCATGCCTGTCTCAATTGTTTCTAGATAAAATTCTTGATACTAAAATAGTGTTTGATGCACAGTGCTAAATTTGAATATACAGCTGACCCTTGAACAACATGGGTTTGGGCTGCATGGGGTCCACTTATACAGGGATATTTTCAATAGTAAATACTAGAGTACTACACAGTCTGTACTTGGTTGAATCCAGGGATGTGAAAGAACTGCAGATAAGGAGAGCTGACCATAAGTTATATGCAGAGTAACATCTACCTTTTTCAAAGGTCAACTGTGTATCATAATTTTAGGGTGTAATAAGTCTGATTGATTTTGGTGGGAAAATTATTGGAGATTTCTTTGGATCTAAAATCAGAATTTAAAATTTAATGAAGGTTGATGAATTTATTCTACCTCTGAACCTGCTGTAGCACTTTCTGTACTCAGTGTGTCCAGCTTTTTATGTAGCAGTCTCATATGGCTAATAAGATCAGGACAGTTTATCTTGATGGTTACACTGTTCAGACTGGTCAGTACATACAAAATTGTTTGTGTGGGGGACTCATCAGAATTGTATGGAGTGGTATCTTCCTCAAGACCAGTTTGTGTATCTGGAAAAATCAGGTTTTGGGTCCTTTCAGCCTTTTCAGAAAGATGCATTTGTGCAGGCTCATAGGCTTTGATAAAATCCTACATATTCTAACTAGGAATGTTGTTCTGGGGCATTTTTGGCAAATGTATGTATGTGAATGGGCATGGGAAGCTCTTACTAACCCTTTGAAGGAGGGGTTATTGACACTGAAGTGGTTTTTGGTCTGCTTACTCAGGGCAATAAAGGGGCTTCTTAAATAATACTTGAAATCTAGGCCCATCTTGCCCTCACTCCAATCCTTCCCTGTAAACTAGAATGTCCCATAGATGGTGGTGGGGATCCCATAAATTTTCTTCTCTCTATAGCAAAAGCAAAACCCAGAGCATTCATGACAACTAAATGTTTCTCCCCTTGGATATTACTGGATTCTTCTAAATGCATTCCTATGTCATCTCTTTACCCATAACAATTTGTCCAGATGAGATGGAATAATACATTTTAAAAAGCATATCAGATTACATTATAATATTTATTTGCCCTGAATAAAATTTTTCTTTCAGTTAGAATAAAATATAAATTCTCTACTATCCTCTTGGAAATTATCTTGATGCAATTTCATATGTGTCTCCTCCAACTCCTCGTTTTCTTGTATTCTATGACAAAATTGAATATTCTAAAATAAGATATCAAAGTAACATAGATCTAGACTGGTCTAAGAGCCATGCATGACATGTCCTTTCAATACCTCTCCATATCCAGGATAAATGACTCTTTCTCTTACTCAGTATGTTCCAACTACACTGGGTGACTTGCTGGTCCTCAAGCACACCAAGGTTTTCCTGTCCCAGTGCCTTATATAAATCAGTTTTATTTGTCTAAAACATTCTTCCAGTAATCATTCACCTGGCTAAATACCCTAAAAGTGTCAGTTGAAAGGTCACCCAATTAGAGAGAAAATTCACAATCTCACCATCTGACTCATCCTGCCCCTCATATTACTCAGTCAAATAACATGAAAATACGTCTTCTATATTCTCAAGGAAACAAATCTGTTATGATTATATTCATTTTAAAAAATATTTCTGAGCATATTTTTCTTACATTTTTTAAGCACCATTATAGAACTACAGCTAAAAGCCAAAATCCCATTTTAGCAGGGAACTTCTGCCTCCAAAAATGCTTTTGTACATTTCCATGATCAAACCTCCTCTGAGGGAAAGCTAATTATAGGCTTCAATATGCACCTGGGTGAAAATTAACTTTTAAGCAGCCTTTAAAATGGTTTTTAATTATTATCATTATGCAAAAGCTGCATAAATGCCTTTAATTGTACTTATAAAGTAACATTTGCTGTAATCACCTCTAATATTCAGGAGCAACTACAACAGTTTTCTTTTTTATTAAAATAAAAATGTAAGTAACCCTCATTATTGATTCACAGGTCATTTTATTTTATGAGCACAAATGTTATAAATGAAGTACAGCAACTGCTAAAATTTAACATGCATTGAATGATAGTTACTCAAAATTGAGCTTAAAATATCTTGAAAATATGTTTAATTACTGGAAGATGATTAAAGGTCAATATACAAGATATTCAGCTATAATGTTGAATTTTATGATTTGATTACCCCTCAGTATTAGGCATAATATCTTTTCATAGAGAAATATAATTGAACATGCACATTTAAAAAATAAGAATATATTTCATTTATTTTAAAAAAATTTAATGCTACCATATTTGTATTGTCTCTTTTAAGAAATGGTATTGCTTAAAATTTCTCTGTCTGTGTCTGCGTATGAGTTAGAGAATAATTTTCCACAAAACTCTTGCTAAAAGACAAAATGTGTTGAGTCTATTTTTATTTAAATTTAGCCAGAAATTAAAAAAAAAAACACACATGCAAAAAAACCCAAAAACACCTTTAAAGTAGTAGCTTTAGGGAGAAATGATGAAGGGGTGGGGAAGTGAGGCAAGAGGCTGTGATAATACGGGGTGGTATAGCAGCTGATTCAACTTTTGTACTTTTGTTTTTCTTTTGATTTCTCTCCCTCTCTAGCACTTTTTATAAGAAATGTATAAAAGATGAAGATGTGGTATTTTAAAAGCACTGTTTTCAGTTTTCATTTTTGGATAGAAAAAAATCATTCTAGACAATTATTTAAAAATTAACTATCAATGCCTAAATTAATTTAACTATGATGCTTCTTTGTAATACTATATGTAATCACAAATCTAATATCTGTCAGAAAATTCTAATGTTAATTTATTAAATCTTGAATACTTATTTTCAAAAAATTTAAATACATTATTAGCTACCATCCTAATGTTTAAACTAATATTTAATTTAAATTGAAGATGCAAAACTGTAGCTTGCCAGGCATCCTAATTGTTACATTAAATGATTTGGAGGCAGAAGCTAATATCTGTGTCCTGTGATTTTATTTTTCCACTCCTGCTTAAGATTATTTCCAGCATTTGTTTGGAATGGGACCTTTATTAGTAAAGATATAGTAAGTTCTACTTGGATGAGGGGCAGATTTATGTGAAAAACTCACTCCTTACTTGGTCCAGTCTACTTTGAGTAGTTTCCTCCTGAAGACCCCTTAAACTGATTCACATATAAATATGTAGAAGAGAGTTACTAAACACAAAGTAAATGAATGGATAACTCAATCTATGAAGTTATCATTGGACATTAATTCATATATCTATGCATTTTCCAGAAGAAATATTCATAGTATATTTTTATATACCAACCGGTAATGGTATATTTTCAGTTTTTTAACTTTTGAGGGTTTTGTTTCTTTTGATTATTAATGGTATGTTCTGCAAAAGTGATAGAAATGGAGAGCAAATGCATTCTAATATATTATCATGGAGAAATGGCCTGAGAGAAGACTGATCATGTGAACCAGGACATTTAATACAACCAGGGCAGATAATTTTTAACAGGCATATACAGGTTGAGGTAATATCCATTCCTTTATATCCCATGTAGCCCAAGGAATAAAAGAACAAAGACTAACTTTAATATTGTCTTCATACATGTTTTAATTAATTTCAATTAATGCTACTAACAATTCATTTTAAGAATTATGTTGTCTTTTAACTAAGTAAACTATCTAAAAAACAAGGCCTGCATTATTTATTCCCTTTTCTGCTCTCATCTACTGTTTGTCTACAGTTGACATTTAGTTCCTTTAACAAATCTATCAATAAATAGAGTATGAAAGTTTGAATGTTAAATGGCAGTATTTTAGTACTGTTTCCCAGTTGATATGGCCAATCATAGCATTTAACTTGTTCCTTTCCCATACTACAAGACTTCTTTTGACCAATCCCATATTACTTTGATGATGATATCATGCATAGACATACCTCATTTAAATTAGAAATAAGACCTATTTGTCTTTCTCTATTGAAAGCAGGGAATTTATGAGTTGCTAATATCATCATAACCTTTACATTGACATAAAAATCACAATTGTTGAAAATACACACAAAAGAACTTTAGAATTTGATAATGTAATTGCATCTTATTTATAAGATGAGAGTAGTCACATTTTTCGGGAATATAGTATAATGAAACATATTTGGGATAGCCTATTACATCAACAAATAACTATGATTCCATACTATTTTGCTGAATGAATATTAGTGAATTAAACTTTGTTGTTGTCTTCCCGTGAGATATATTAATACTGTGCATTTGGGAATGATAAAGCTTTTAAATGGGTGCTTCTTTTATATCTTGAAAGTTGGTCACGTATATTAACAGTAAACACCCACAGAATGCATATAGACCTACCTTTACCAAGGATATTTTGTCATATATGTATATATCTAAACGCTTTAATGAGGATATATTGATATATGTATATCCATCTATCATCTATCTATCCATCTGTTTATCTAGATACATTTATATCTAATAATTGGAAAGGCTCTAGAAATTAACCAATGTAAATAATCCCAATTTAAATATGAATAAACTAAGATTTTAAAAAATATTTACCTAATATGTATTTAATTTTTGTAATATCATCCCTCTCCTTGTCAAAATATATATGCATATTTACATACACACTCATACACATACCACACTGACTTTGAGAAGACATAAGAATTTAAAAATATGAAAATAAAGCAAAAAATCTTTCCACTCTAAATCTCAAAGTTCCAATGCACTCTCTCTTCATCATCACATATAATCCATTTGAAATATATATATATATTTCTATATATATGCATATATAAATATGATGTATGTATAAATATATATTTCAATATAGTATATTCAAATGATTTAATAAGTAATGTCTAGAAAATATTTTGATTGTTATAATTTCAGAATGATATACAATGTATATGTTATGAATAAGATTCATGGCTAATTAAAAATATTTAACTTTTAATATAGGAAATTGAACTACTGACATAAGACATTTGATATTTCTCAATAACATATTGAACAATAAAGAAAAAAATTAAATTACTATCAAAATAATATGTAAGATTCAAGTGATTTAAATGTTACAACTTTTTAAAATATTTACTTTTTAAAATTCAGATATTCTAAATGGTCTTAAGCAAATAGTTATGAAATATTTAATGCAGTAAGAACATTTCATTCAAGGGTCAGTCTCTTGCAAACATACTGGATGCTATTTACCATTAGTTATATCGATAATTTCTACTTTTCATTTACCTCAAGTTTATTACTCTAAATTCAGCTAGTCTACCATTTTGTATTTTTACTCAAGCAAAAATACTGTTGTTTGTGAGTTTCTGGAGCATAATAGGCAACTATCCTTTATCAAGTTTGATTTAGTGAGTTTATATACTGCTTTCTGTATATGAGATAAGATCACTTATTTTTTCTTACAGTATAAATGGAATCATTGCTGATTTCCTATGCATATAAGAACTGAATTTCTTCAGATACATCTTATGTTTCTTTTGTGCCCACAAAGACATCTGGATACTCATCAGAAGTGTAAAAATCCCAACTAGAAGAAAAAAGAAATAATTGTTCTTTATTTCCTATTTTTATTATGGATGTAGCAAGCTATATTAGAAAAAAAATCATATATACTTCTTAAAATATTTCTCGTGTTGCATAGTTCTCTATCAATTTTCTTTACTCATGTATATTGCCTAGCATCATATACATTCAATCAATATTTATTGCATAGCTGAATAAACATAAAAAGTATATAGAGATCAAAATAAATCTATGTTTTTTACATCCCACTGCCACAAAATACTCCCAAATAAGGAATTTAAAAATATCCTTGAATTTTTCAATAATAGTTTTTCATATGTGTATAAAATACTTCTACACACACATACACACATACGACAAGCAGCATTAATTTTAATCCACATTTTTGTACAGTGGAACAAAGAATTGATGAAAAGGATATGACACATATCCCTTTAATACATGGAGTTCATTACAATTTAACTTCCTTGTGTGTTAAAATGACCAGCATTCAAGATTACACATTCATGCTCCCAGCTTTCCCTTCACAGATGCATATGAACACTTGAAGACACAGTACATGCAAGTCTGTGCACATGCACAAGAGAGGGTTTAAAATGAAGTGTATTATTATTACCACTCCTTTTTAACAAAAGCTTGTTGCTTAATAAATATATTTGGACTACATTTTCTAGCTTGGATTAAGCCACAATTATATAGAGATGCATAGTAAATAATGTTCCAATATATTTTAATACTGCTAAAAAAATCCAAACTAAAAATAAAGGCAAAAAATCCCTTTACAAACATGCCTAATTTTAGTACCATACAATCTGTTCTCAGAAATCACTTCTCCTAAAAGTGTATCTACTTCAATTAAATGTCAGTAAACACAGATCTCACCTGGCAATGTTTGCGTCATGACTGTGAAACTAATCCATGATCCAATCTGTTAGATTAAAACATAAATTAACAAATATTGATAGTCAGTCTAGAAATTTGTTCACTTGTGAAATTAAATAGGTAATTTAAAAACTAAACAGTAGGAAAATTCTAAGTAGAAATAAATTTCCTAAAGACAATAATTTTGTTGTTAAATATAATAAAGTTATTAAACAATCCCATAAAACAGTATCATATTCATAAGAAAATGAGACATTATTCCAAAATTTTTGATAAAAAATAAAATCCTGAAGCTTCTCAAGACATTTTATATGATCATTATAAAATTTTCTTTAAATCTAGATAAATATATGCACATATATTCTATATTCTGCAGGGAAAATTGTGGTTGAACTATTCCAGTTTCCTATGCCTATAACTTAAATTGAAATCTATATAATCATCTATATCTTTGGCTATACCTATATCTACAGATAAAACATATACACATATTATCATATATATATATTAATCTATAATACATGTAAGTACATAAACACATGTATTTAGTATATTATCAGATAAAGTTCAGTTACTTGCATACATAGCGAGCATACCTCATAGGTGTAGTTAGGACATGAAACCAGGAAAAACATCCACGTAAAGGGGTTATAATTTGGACTTGGAAAACAGGCATTATTTCCTTTTAAAAAGTAGAGTAAAATGTCAATGATGTTACATATTGCAAATTTGATCACATATTTATTGTATAATTCTAAATTCCCTAGAACAACTATATACCACATGAAATGTCATCATATATTTACAGAAACCTATTTCACAAATTACTCAGAAGAGACCCAGTTTCAAATGTTATAACCTTTTGACTGAAATAGAATCCCTATCATTTTCTGACCATGTCTACAGCTATGTTGCTGTAAAATTACAGAATACCACCATAATAATCAATTGTTTAAGTTTTAAAATCAAACAATATATAGATATTACTTTATCAAAGTAGAGCAGCAGTATTGCATACTGAGATTCATAAATGTGTTTTCACAATTGCATGCCTCTTCCTATTCTCCTTTTAGTGTCAAAGAATATATTTTTGGTTGAGAATATTAAATACCTCAAACCTCTTTCTATTAAATTACTGCAAATCCAAAGAGAAGTTCATAATTACGTCATTTATATCAGAAAAGTATGAAAATCGCTCATAGGAGGATTACAGTGAATATCAGTATAGTTAATATTCAGAAATACCATATAAATTATTTCTGCTCAGTAATCAGGATTGTTATTTACAACTCTCATTATACTTAGCATATTGTCACTTGATTTTTGTTAGCTACTTTTTGCCTTTCAAATTTTTTTTGAGAAATATTTTGGATAACAAATTTATAATGATTTCAAGTTAAACTTTGAGCTATGACATTTTGTAAAAGTAAATATGAATTATAAAATTACTGTTTATTCTCCATAGCAAGATTTAATCAGATAACACATCAACTAATCTCTTTTAGTTGTAATTCTAAAGTCATAATGAAATGTCAGTATGTTGTTTTCAAAATTGTAACTATTGTTGAACTATCACAGTGAAAAATATATTAGGCAATGTGCAGATTTCATGCATTGCTCATTTCAAGATAAGGATAAATATGTACGCCATTTAATAGTACAGATTCTCTTGGTAACATTTATGTAAACATCTTTGTGTAGCCTCCATATATTCATCAAAAGAAAGATAATTGAGGAACCTACCCATGTTATAGTAAGTGACTTTCAGGTGCAGAATGTGCACACAAGGTAATTTGGGTTAAAGCCAGTTTATGACTGTTCAATTCCTGGAGGTAGTGGAATGATCAGGATCCACAAACACACATTTCTTCCAGATGTGGTTTGCAGATTAAATAACCAATGTGTCTTGTGACACAGAAAAACCTAGTTTTCTTTCCCAGTTTTTGGACTTAAACTAGTTAAACTCATTGATGGAAGAACAGTCTGGGACCCCAGGGAGAAAGACTGCAACATGGAAACAACTGTATACATATAAGGATTCTCACAATCATTCATTAAAATAACTTCACTAAACTATCTACGGTCATCTGTCTGGGGAACTGTATACTAGTGAGAGTAGACTATCCCTACATTTTAAGGACTGCTAAACACAGTTAGTCCACTGCTTCATAGGGGTTATTTCCCCAGACACTGAATGAATAATTGGAATATACATACTTTGTAGTTTGCATAATCCCATTGTGCATTGATTTACTGGCCTTTGGGGCAAGAGCTAGTGGGGAAATCCAAGTGGAAGCCTCTGAAATTGCACTCATTCTTTTGTAAATATAAACAGTCTGCATCCCAATGAGAGATTAATGCTACATTTAAGATCTAAAGTATGTTTGTATGATATTCTCCATTATATCTCCATTTAATTCACTTCTTTAGGTCCTGCAGAAGCCAGATGTATTTAGGAGGGTGACAGTGGAGTACTGCAAACTTGATCACACATTATCCACCATTGCAATTTATTACCAGATATGATATCTTTACTAAAGCAGATTAACCCAAACTTGGGTCTATGGATATAGCCACTGAATTGACAAATGTATTTTCCATCTCTAGTAGAAAGGAAGGCCAGAATTGTTTACTTTTCTTTAAAATGGGAAATAGCATAGAGTTTCAGTTGTTTTTTGTTTTGTTTTGTTTTGTTTTTTCTTTAACTGTTTAATACTCACACCCTTTGCTAAAAAATAGCTCAAGAAGACCCAGGTTGGTTGGGCATCTCACTGAAAATCACTAGATCAATAACATTATGCTATTCATACTGAATGAGTAAGAAGTGTTTAGTATGCTGGTGGCCTTACTAAGACATGTGTGGTCCACAGAAGGGGGGTTGCTAATAAACACTACAAAGATTTAGGGGCCAAATGATTGTGGGGCAACCTTTCCAAAACAGAGAAAATGTGTGGCAAATTGAAACCCATATCATTAAGAAGGAAGCAAAATGCCTTGTAGGCCTCTTCTAGTTTGGCAGGTATATTATACACCAGGGAAACCTCCTCTGAACTGCACACCATGGAGTACAAAAAGCTGTGAAAGTTTAGTAGGGCACAAGGCAGAAAATTGCAGCAGGTTCAAGTTTTACTGCAAGCACTCCTGCACTTGGACTTATAATCAGGTAGACTCTACATATTAAATTTATCAGTGGTGGAAAAACTTAATATGTGGAACTTATGGTTAGCCCCAATGGAATAATCACAATCCTGAACCTTGGTATTCTAGAGCCGGCCATGGCTTTGTAGCACAGAATTATATCTCTTTGACAAGATAGTCCTGGAATGCTATTGAATCCTGGTATAATTAAGACTCTACTCTAGGGACACCAAGTGACCATGTGGTCCTAACTGAGCACTATAAGCTGAGTTCTGTTAGATGTACCAAGTCATAAGGTTAGGTAAGACTAGTAATAATTCATTTTAAGATAGAAGTGATATATTCAGAATGAAACTGAAAATAGGCAATAGGATACAAACAAGCTGCATTACCAGGCATCCAGACATGTCACACACCACTGTTGAGCCAAAATGTCTCCTAACTCACATGCATGAAAACCTTAGGTATCCCTTCAGGCCAGCTGAAAAGGAGGAAGACCTTGAGCTTAGTTCAGGGATGAGTTGGCTGGCATGTGGGAGGAAGCCAAAATGCACAGCGGCTACAATAGAGTCACATTTAGGGGTCACACCCTAAAAGACAGTAGTGAGGGGTAAATTCTCCCAGTGGGCAGAGTCTCTGTAGTTGAACAAAATATATCCAATCTACATTATACATAAAATAACAGGCAGTGTCAAATGGACAAACTAGTAAGGATTGCAAGACTGCCCATGAATATGAGTGGTCATGAAATATGAAGATATGTGTACCACATGTTAATGCCCCAAAGGGAGCATCAATGATGGAAGAGACAAACAGGTAGAAAATTTGACTTAGCCAGTCACTGTCAGCCTGTTTCTGTAATGGATTACTTATTGCTAGTATGGGTGCATGAATGGAGTATGGTGGCAGGGATGGAAGCTATACTTGGCCTCAATAGCATGAGCTCCCACTTACCAGGGCAGATATAACTACTGCCGCTACCAAGTGTCTAAACTGTCACCAATAAAGAACACCAGTTAGACTGTAACAAGGCACCATTCTGCACAGATATGATCTAGTAACCTGATGGCAAGGTGATTTGTTGAACACCTTCTATTTTTAAAGAGGCAGCAATTCATATTTGCAGGAAATGACACATACTCTGTGAATGGATTTCCCTTTCCTTCCTTTAGGTCCTGAGTCAGTCCTATTATCTGAGGATTTACAAAGTATTTGATCAATTAACACATCTCTTCCACAATACACTATTTGTTTGTTTGTTTGTTTTAACATCTTTATTGGAGTATAATTGCTTTACAATGGTGTGTTAGTTTCTGCTTTATAACAAAGTGAATCAGCTATACATATACATATATCCCCATATTCCCTCCTTCTTGCATCTCCCTCCCACCCTCCCTATCCCACCCCTCTAGGTGGTCACAAAGCACCAAGCTGATCTCCCTGTGCTATGCGCTGCTTCCCACTAGCTATCTATTTTACATTTGGTAGTATATATATGTCCATGCCACTTTCTCACTTCGTCCCAGCTTACACTTCCCCCTCCCTGTGTCCTCAAGCCCATTCATTATGTCTGAGTTTTTATTCCTGTCCTGTCCCTAGGTTCTTCATAACCATTTTTTTTTAAGATTCCATATATATGTGTTAGCATATGGTATTTGTTTTTCTCTTTCTGACTTACTTCACTCTGTATGACAGACTCTAGGTCCATCCACAATACACTGTTACTTTAAGAAATCCATTTTTCAAAAAGGAAGTACAGAAGTGGGCCCATAACCAAAGGAACAATTTCTCATATCAAATACAGCATCATCAAAAAGTTGCCAACCTCTTCCCTGGTGGCGCAGTGGTTGGGAGTCTGCCTGCCGATGCAGGGGACACGGGTTCGTGCCCCGGTCCGGGAAGATCCCACATGCCACGGAGTGGCTGGGCCCGTGAGCCATGGCCGCTGAGCCTGCGCGTCCGGAGCCTGTGCTCCGCAACGGGAGAGGCCACAACAGCGAGAGGCCCGCGTACCGCCAAAAAAAAAAAAAAAGTTGCCAACCTGATGGATTAATTTGCTAATCTGTTGAAGGCACAGTTGAAATGCTGATTTAGGGTCAAAGTACACCTTTAAATCTATAAGATAAGGTTTATAATTGAATAGGAATCAACCCATGTCCCATGACAGAAAATTCTCCACTTGGAAACAAGGATCTTAAAACCTGAAGACCCCAGTGTTGTGGGGAATGAATCACTACTCTTGGCAGAGTAATTGATCCTATCATGAAAAGGAGGTAAACCTGCTGTTATACAGTGGGGTAAGAAGAGTATATTTTGCCTCTAGTATTTGGACATCTCTGGTATTCCCTTGACCCATGGACAGGGGCCATGTCCATGTCCTGATAAGGACCCTCAAGTGAGGGTCCATGTCATACCACAGATAATCCCTGAGTTGTTAAATGTGTCAGTTGAGGGTGAAGGGAATCTAGAAGTTTGTGGAGGAGGAAGATGGTACAAATCAGTTGTTAGACCAAGGCCATGTGCAGCAGTGAAGGCTGTGTAATTTCCCACAAATATGTCTCTTTCAAATTTCTTCTGGTAGCAGAAAGCTTTCACCTATTACACCCTCTGAAAGGATGGCCTTGACAAAAGAGAACTGCCTTATCCTAGATAATTTCCCCATTTCCAGGGAGCCCCAAATCCAACCTACCTTTTCTCTAGTCATTCCAACTTAGGGTAACTCAGAAGTGTTCTCCTAGTTTCAGATAACCCTAGAGAAATGACTGAGGCCATCCTTCAGACATCACAACTCAGTTTCCTACTAGGCACAATTCTTCCCTTTTTTTCAGTACTTTGTAATAAGCATTTTAAAAATGTGTTCTATATCAAATTGTGTTTTCTGGGGAACACATTTTGTGACATCTTGCTTAAACAGTCAATATAAAATGGTCCCCCAATCCATAATTCATGCCTAAAGCATATCTAAGGTACAGATATTACTACAAACTTGAATTAATATGTAAGTGGGGAAATAAAAATCCAAGAGCAACAGAGACTCATTTAGAGGTGACACAGGAACTGAGAGTTGGATAAGGATTTTATGTAGGGAAAAAGAGTGCACTGTGTATGCAGATATCAAGAATTCATGATCAGAAGAAGAGGGTTTACTCTGAGAAAACGTCTGAGACCTGAGGTTATCAGGACACTGGATACAGAGAACTGAAATGAAATGATTTGAGAGTAGTGAGTCCGGAGGTTTTCATATTAGAAGGCACTGCTTCTAAGAAAGGAGAAAATACTTTGAAGGCTTAGAGGGGAAGGGAAAGAAGGTAGTATTTCTGGGAATTAAGGAATTTAGAAAACAAAGGAGTGTATAGAGGATCAAAAGACACAATGAAACACCCCATCCCCTCCAGAGCACACTTTATTCTTTATAGACTTCACTTCAATCACCCCATCTGTAAAAACACTTGTTATTTCTCTTCAGGGACAATCTACACTCTTAAAATGAATATAAGTTGATCAGTATTCACATAAGGCTTTTATATGAATAAAAACAAAAGCCAGAACTTTTTCCAACTGATAAAAATAAGTCCCCCAAAAATTAAAACAGAGAAAAAATTTAATGCATAGAAGCATTTGCAGATAACAAAGAATATAACTGTTAAGAAATCCCAGAACTCAAAATAGGTATGGACAAAACAGGAACAAAAAAATAGTTGATTCTTCTCAAGAATTAAATTGTAGGAAAAAATCACATTACTAATATGGTACATATTTTCAGTTTGCCTAAGGGTAGAATGTTCAGTAGAATAGGGGATATTAAGTAGATGAACAAAAACAGTGAAAAAAAATCTAAAAAGTTAAAAACAGAAAGTGATAGATATATAAAATAGAGGCAGATGTAACATGCGTGTAATGTAACCCCACCCTCTCCACACAGTCCACAATGTAACAAACCAAATTTTCAACTATAATACAAGAAAACTTTCTAGAATTAAAACAAAGACATGAGTCAACCTACTAGAAGATTACATCATGTCTCTGGGAAAATTGATCTGGAATTATCAAATCTAAGACACATCCTGCAAAACTCTGTACAAAATTAATAGACTTCAGTAATAAACAAAAAGTATCTTGAGTCTAGAGGCAAAAGACCAAGCCAATTAATCAAGGAGGGAAGATTAGATTGGCTTCTGACTTGGCAAGAGCAACATACAAAGCAAGGTAAAGGGTGGAGTAAAAGCATACACACACACATAGAAAAGTCTCACATAAACATTTCCAAAGTTTGACTTTGAAAACGTGATGATTTAAAATTTTCATTTTCAAGTAATGGCTGCATATACCAGATAGATGAAGAAACTTGAGCAAAGTCACAGTTAGAGAGTCAGGGTCAAGACTAAAAGTTGTGATATTCATAACTTTGGCAATGTTAGCATTTTTGTAAAATTGTGTTGTGTTCTGCTTCTATACTTAAAAAAGTCAGACTATCAGAAGTTTTTCATCTGGGCTTCACATACTTCCAAAGAGAAATCAGTAGATCTATGAATTTGGATTAGATAAAAATGGCATTTAACCTCTAAATAAAATGCAAGATTTACTTCAATACAAATGCAGACAACAAAACACAATACTATTTGCATTATTCTGTTAATTTTTTTCAGGCAGAGATATTTTCAAATAATATTACAGTTGTTTTAGATTTCCATATATATAATTTATGGTTATCAATATGGTACTGATCAAAGTGTTATGTAATGTAGGAATCAAAACATTTATGTTATATATAATATTACAGCTTTTATGTGTTCACAAATATTCTAATATAATAAATTTCTTTTGTAATTTTATGTGTTATAGAAAAAAATATTCTGGAAAGTGTTTCATATATTTCCCCAGCCTGCAAGAACTGTTCAAGACAAGAAAATGTTAAGAAATTCAGGTAGATTCAAGTTAAAACAAACTTGAAGAGACAGACACAACTTTATATTTGCAACTAGATTGATAAAAACATGAAATCCAAATGTTGACCACTGCTATTGGAAATTACAGTTAAATTATGTACAATGTACAGTAAGCCATTGCGAATCCCTACCTATAATTTAACCTGAATGAGAGTATTGATTTACCAAAAATACCTTTAAATTATATAGACAGTGTAAATTTTTTCAAATCTTTTGGCAAACCAGTAAATTCAAAATGTTCTCCCAAACATTGCTATTTCACTGCCGTTGAATTTCTCAGAGAAAATTCACTTTTATTAGAAAAAGTTTAAGAAGTCATTTGAAATACAGTGGGATTGTAACATACTGTGCAAATTAGATTAAGAATTGAAAGTTAACCTAAGAAATGTGGATATTCATCAAAGGATTTCATACTTCTTAATCATGTTTGTTTCTTCATATATTTAAATGAGAGAGACAGAGAGATTGTGTGTGTGTGTGTGTGTGTGTTTGTGTTTGTACATGCACACTTCACTTTAGAGAAACCATAATTAGGGAATATAATATAGTTCAAATATTTTGAAAACTTAGGCATAAAAGAGCAATAATTGGGGAATACTAATCTTAAATGTTTCCAACTATTGCTTTAAAAAATAACAATTAGCATAATTCACTCTAGAGGAGATTAAAAAAAGTGACTAACCTGTGTGATTGGGATGAGCCAACACTACATTGATGAAATGATTTCCAGCTTCACAAATCTGCAAAACATTTCAACCTTTTCAGTGTGATATACTTGTCTTTTTAAAAAATACATTTTTAGATATACAAATATCCATGTAACATATTGATTCTAAAGATCCAAAAATATACTATTACTCTAACTGTAAGAAGAAGAAATTTTGTATTTTAACAATGAAAGAAGCTGCTGTGGACATATGTAGAATGAAAGGAATGAGTTACATTGAGGTAGAGATTTTGAAGGTATTCTTGATCCCTTTTGATAGTTATGTTCAAATTGCCTCGTTAATCTGGTCCTGTTGATTATCTGCTTTGTATTTGATACAATAGGTAAATTTTCACAGCATGAAGACACAAGCCGTATCACTGAAAGATATATTTGGCATAGGTTTATATATTCCAGGTTTACTAACACAGTAGCAACCCTTCCACTGCAAGGGTAGTAGTATGGTTCCTGGTTGGTTTCAGCTCAGTTTAGAAAATGTATTGTAAGCAGTACTGCCCCACAAAGTCACTTGTTGCTTGTCTGTCACCTGACCCCTTAATCATGTACACTCCACTAGTTGTCCCTGTTTAGTAGACAACTATGACCCTCTAAGAAGCTTCAGGGTTAACAATATCTCCTGGGCTAATACTGTTTGAATTTGCAACATGTAGCCTCTGAAGATAGGACTGTTTCCTTTGTCTGTCATATACACCTTACCTGATTCAATGCAAAGTATGTATTCAATATATAAATACTACGTTATTAATAGCAGGTTATGCTATCCAAAATATAAGCAACCCACAGATATTACCAAAATTTCTTTAGTTGTGAAGAACAAGATGGGCTAGATTTTAAAATTGCTATCACACAACAGTATGAATATACATGACACTACTGAACTGTACACTAAAAATGGTTAAGATAGTAAATGTTATGATATTTTTATTTTTACCACAATTAAAAGTAAAAGAAGCCACTAGGTAAAATGTTTTAAGTGAGAAAGAACATTAGAATGGTAAATGATAAAAATTCAAATAGACTTGTACCTGGATGCATATGGGTGGCTTAAAGTAAATTTTAAAATATTCATTTGTGCTTGATTTTATAAAAACTTTATTGACTACTTGTTGATTCACAGTAGCATTCATTTGAAAAATGATTCAATAGTCCACTCTCTTCTTCAGAGTTATCATTAGGTGAATAAATAAGAAATATGAAATTTCCAGCTAACAGAATTGAAAAAAATCACAGTTTTTACATGGAAAAAATCATCATTTAAAAAATGTTTTGATTCAGAATGTAATGAAAGCATTTTTACTTCTTTCAGCACCCTTTGTACTCTCAGTTCGTTGAGATTACAATTTTATTTTTAATCAGTACGCCTAAACATTTAACAATGTACAATGTGGGGAATGTTAAATTTTAATAAACCACAAAGCACTTTGGTTAATATATTAGAAGTGACATATCATGCATCACATTGTACTCCACAGATTTTTCTGAAAATATTCCTGATTAAGTTCTACTGTTTTCAGGTTGAAAGACATGATTGTATCAGAATATATAAAATTTCAGCAGTAAGATTCTTATTGTTTAATACTAGGCACAGTAGCCCCTCCCCCTTATCTGCAGTTTCACTTTCTGTGGTTTCAGTTACCCACAGTCAATTGAGGTCCAAAAATATTAAATGGAAAATTACAGATATTAATTTGTATGTTTTAAATTGCCCTCCATCCTGAGCAGCATGATGAAATCTCAGGCCATTCTAATCTGTTCTGACATTCTCTTGCTGTGCTTAATTTATAAATTAAACTTAGCCATAGTTATGTATGTTTAGAAAAAATACATGATATATATAGGGTTCAGTACTATATGAGGTTTCAGACATTCAGTGAGAGCCTTGGAATGTATCCCCCACAGATAAGGGGAGATGGTTGTATTGTGACTCAGTCATAGCATGTTGGCATTGTAGCAAAGATGCCAGTGGCCAATGACCAAAACAAAAGTTCCAGGGAGACCAGCTTGAAGGGAGATGTATATCTTGCTCTTCCTAACAAGTTTCATCATGTTAAGCATTCTCTGCTTTAAATAGTGAAAGTGATGTGTCTTAGAAAAACAAACAACAGCAGACAAATGCCCTAATATAGAATTTGTAGCCATCAATCAAGTAGTCAGGCTGTCATATTATCAAACTAAAATACTTTTAGTTTCCACAGCAAAAACAAGTAACCTTTATTCTGTGATCTCATAATATTTTTAGACGATGACCATAATCTATCTTTTTTCTGCATATGTTATCCCTACATTTTTATATGCATTTTTATTAATTATTGGCAGTTCTAATATCTTATAACTTTATCATTTAAGCAATGTGATAATCATTTTACTAATTTATATGAAACAGAATCTGCTAAAATATTTCTAACACTCTTAAGCTTGAGTTTCGGCTATTTTTTCTCTATAATAATGATAATAACAATAATTATAATTTTGTTATATTTATTTTACCTTAATAAACATTTCAAAAATAAGGAAAATCTAGGCTAAATATATAATTACAAAAAGTTTCACCTGTAAAATACATCAACTCCTCTGATCTTGGGAAGTTAGTTTCTCTTTTTTTTTCTTTTTGGAGAGTTAGTTTCTACTTTAAGGGATAAGGTATATCACATACACTGAAATACTGTTTGATACTATAAGCCAATATACTGTCTCAGCATTCATTAAGTCATAACTTATGATAATTTATATTACTATGATCATAAAATTATAGAACTTTATTCTAATTCCTAATCTCTACTCTTTAATTATGAAACCCACTTATATGTGATTCCATTTGTTTATTCCATTTTTTAAAAAGGATAATATACATGTGTTTCAGAAGAAATATATTCAATATATTAATTATTGGTTTAACAGAAAGTGTATGAATACCAACCTATGATTTTTTTTCATTAAGACAATTTTTTTAGAGCAGTGTGAAGTACACAGCAAAATTGAGGAGAAGTTACAGAGATTTACAGACTCCCTGCCAATACATGCATAACCTCCTTCATTATCAACACCCACCATCAGACTGGTACATTTGTTACATTTGATGAACCTACATTGACACATCATTATCAACCGATGTGCACAGTTTACATTACAGTTTGCTTGGTGTTATACATTCTATGTTTGGACAAATGTGTGACATTTATCTATCATTATGGTATCATACAGAGTATTGTCACTGCCCTAAAAATCCTCTGTACTCCTCCTGTTCATCCTTCTCCCCCAACTTCTGGAAACCACTGACTTTTTTTTTTTTACTGTCACCAGAGCTTTGGCTATTCCAGAATATCATAGAGTTGGAATCATACAGTATATAAGCTTTTTAGATTGGTTTAAATATACATTTAAGGTTCCTCCATATTTTTTTCATGGATTGATAGCTCTTTTTTTTTTTTAAACACTGAATACTATCCCATTGTCTGGATATACCACAATTTATCCATTCACCTACTGAAGGATATCTTTACTGCTTCCAAATTTTTCCAATTATGAATAAAGCTGCTGTAAACATCCCTGTGCAAGGCTTTGTATAGACATATGTTTTCAACTCCTCTGGGTAATACTAAGGAGCATGATTGCTGGATCACATGGTAAGAGTAAGTTTAGTTTTGTAAGAAATGTCAGTCTTTTTAAAATGGCAGTGCCATTTTCATCAGCGGTGAATGATAGTTCTCATTGTTCCACATCCTCACCAGCATTTGGTGTTATCAGTGTTTTGGATTTTGGCTATTCTATAGGTGTATAGTGGTATCATGTTGTCTTAATTTGCATTTCCCTGATGACAGATGATGTGGAGCATCTTTTCATATGCTTATTTGCCATCTGTATATCTTCTTTTGTGAAATATTGGTTAAGGTCTTGGTCAATCTTTTAATCAAGTTGTTTGTCTTACTGTTGAGTTTTAAGAGTTTTTTTTTTATATTTTGGATAACAGTATTTCATCAGATGTGTCATTTGCAAATTATTTTCGCAGTCTATGCTTGTCTTCTCATTCTCTTGACATTGTCTTTGCATAGCAGTGTTACATTTTAATAAATTAGCTTACCACTTATTGCTTTCATGGATTGTGTTTTGGTGTTGTATCTAAAAAGTCATTGCTATACCTAAAGTCATCTAGGTTTTCTCCTATGTTATCTTCTAAGGATGTTATAGTTTTGTGTTTCACATTTAGGTCTGTGATTCATTTTGAGTCAATTTTTGTGTTGAGTATAAGTTCTAGGCCTAGATTTTTTTTTTTGGCATGTGAATGTCTAGTCATTTCAGCACCACTTATGACTGTCTTTGCTCCATCGTATTTTCTTTGCTTTAACCAATATACTTTTGAAAATGAAAAACTGAAAGATTTTTTTAAAAATTTCAGACATCATATTTATATTATTGTATGATATGAATGATAAATTTTACTAGTTCTTTTAGTAATTTATTTTTTGCATGAGACTAATAGTTTATTGCCTAAACTTTGCTATAGGAGAGGATATTTTCACTCATAAATTGTAACCCGAAGTCTGATTTTGGAATTGATTTAATGTTTAAAAATATTTTATTTCTCTGATCCATCTCATTACCACAATTTTGGGGATATCTGAATTGTTTTAATCCATAGAGCTTTCATGAAATATTGTATAACAAAAGAGTGTGCACATATAGCATAACAATATAGTATAAGAATAGCACAATAGAGTAGAATTTTTTAAATAAATATTATTTTTTTAAATAAATATATACTATGTAGTTAATTATTGTTAAAACACTTGTCATTATTTTGGGGATTCTTTTACATTAGCTTTGATATTATATATTTATATATAATTTATAATTATATATTTTGATAATTATATATCAAGATGATAATTTTTATGGTTATAGTAACTGCTGATTTTATTTTAAATCACTACTGTTATTAGGAGTAAGTCAGTTTTAGCTGAAAAACAACAATAATTATAACAAATTATAATGAAATAGCAAAATATAATATGTATTAATTTTATATCATTAATTTCTTAAAACTAGTTTTCTAAATAAGTTATTTAAGAAGAAGTGAGCTCAAATTTAGGTATAAATGTTGATTCCTATTTATGTTATTATTTATGTCAGATATTTCAGGGGCTTTGAGAAGAAGTGAAAATGATGAGAAAACAGAGTCCTAGATTTTAAGTCTGCAGTAAGGAGTAAATGTAGATCATTTTATTCGTATCTCTCAAGAGTTGGCAGAGGATCAGAAAAAAATTGTCATGACCAAATCTGAGCAAATTGCTGAAAATATTTAACTGTGGTACATCTTTTTTTCCCCTCATTCATCTCATCCACAAATACTAAATACTCACAAGCACTTCACTAGCCTTTCTGTGGTTTCCACAGCAGGAACCCACTCTCCTCCACCCTTATTAAAAGCTATGATATATCATTCCCAGAATCCTCTCCCCTAATCAAAAATCATTGTACTATGTACAATGTCCTTTTCAGCTAAATGCTACAAGAGCAGGTGTGGCTTCTTGATAAGAGCCTAATTTATTATTTCTCTAAGAGTATTTGCATTTTAATAATGAGAAAACAAACTCAACCTAAATGAGTGAATAACTAATTGTGAGAATGAGGACACAGAGGTAAAACCACGGAGAAAAATTAATGTCACCACTTTTCAAACCATGTCTTATGCATTATTATCTATTCCTCCCATTTTGTACATTATTGAAGAGAGTAAGAAAAGCAAGAAAAAAAATTCTTTTCTGATGTAATGCTCAATGTACAAAGAATTGACAATCAGTTGCTTCTGGAGAGCAAAAATAAAGTTGAAAGAAAGAATGGATAAAGGAAACAAGATTATTATTTATGTAAAATATATATTGTTTTGCAATGGTAATTTTGGTGTTTTGTGGGTGAAGTTGGGTTCAGAGGATAATTAGGGGAATCATAGAAATATGAAGAGCCTGGATTATAGTGTGTCTCAACAATATTTGCAGCAGAAAAATCAAAATTACATCTAAAAGTTTTGTAGAGAGATATTCTAAAGTGCTTACAGAGTTGCATATAATTGATTTTCCATATTTGATTTTTTCCTTGTAGATTTTGTGATACCAGAATATATTCAAGGGAAGTAAATTGTGTTGCAAGTCAAAAAGAATTTATACAAAAAGAGGGGTGATAAAATACTTCTTAGAACATAGTTTAAACATGTTTAAACATGACATAGTTTAAACATGTCAAAACTCAGCAAAATCAGATTTTCCACAAAGAATCATTACCTAATTTTGGAATATATTATGTACACATTGTGAAGTGTCTTGTTTTGCTTGACATATTTTGTTTAGTGTATTAGGGAACTCAGAATATTAGTAGAAAGAAAATGGAGGGAGTAGAAGAAAAAGTTATAATTGTTAATGGTTAGTCTGCAAAAGGGATGATTCATCCATTAATAATTAAGAATTAACTGTAATCATATTCAGCACAGTTCTAACATATTATCTTCTTACCAAGTGGTAATCTGGCTCTACATAACTACAGAAGGTAAACCAACTTTAATGAATAATACTTTTCTTCTTCTGTGTTGAAAGAGTGTATAGATCAGTAAATGAAGAACATGAAGTTTTGCAAACATAACATTTTATTAGCAAAAACATTAGCACTTGCAAATAGGATACATTTTCTGGTTGAATTTTATATTATACAAGATTGACCCACGAATTTCCCCTTTGTTTCTTCTATATAATTGATTCTACTATATACTGGTAATTTTAATATAAAATAATTTAAAATAGATTAGACTTAAAAACAGTTTGCTTATTTTTTCTAAACTGTTTGCACATATGTATTTGTGATAAACCTGAAACTCACACATATGTTTCCAGTTATTATGAATGAAAAATTTAACCTTGAACTATAGGGTGTTATGCTCATAAGAATATGGTAGGAATCTTCAATTTAGGTGATTATATACAAGCTCAATAAACTCACTAGTTGTTATATTCTGTATTAGAATCAATTTCCTAAAATGTATATCTTACTATCATATTTTATTAGTAAAAGTTCAATGTGTCTTGCCTACATTAAGAAGTTCCAGGATTAGCAGGCCTTTTAATTATATTTACTTATTTTTATTCTTTTCCATTATAGTTTATTACAAGATATTGAACATATTTCCCCATGCTATACATTAGGGCCTTGTAGTTTATCTATTTTGTACACAGTAGCTTGCATCTGCCAATCCCAAGCTCCTAATTTATCCCTTCCCCCACCCCACTCTCCCCTTTTGTAACCATAAGTTTGTTTTCTAGGTCTGTGAGTCTGTTTCCGTTTTGTATCATATTTTAGATTCCACATAAAAGTGATATCATATGATATTTGTCTTTCTCTGTTTAACTTACTTCACTTAGTATGATAATCTCTAGGTCCATCCATATTGCTGCAAATGGCACTATTTTATTTTTAATGACTGAGTGATATTCCATTTTATATACCACATCTTTGTTATCCATTCGTCTGTCAATAGACACTTAGGTTGCTTCCATGTCTTAGCTATTGTAAATAGTGCCACTGTGAACATTGGGTGCATGTATCTTTTCGAATTAGATTTTTCTCCAGATACATGCCCAGGAGTGGCATTGTTGGATCATATGGTACCTCTATTTTTAGTTTTTTAAGGAACCTCCATACTGTTTTCCCTAGTGGCTGCACTAATTTACATTCCTACCAACAGTGTAGGAGGATTCCCTTTTCTCCACACCCTCTCCAACATTTGTTATTTGTAGACTTTTGAATGATTGTCATTCTGAATGGTGTGAAGTGATACATAATTGTAGTTTTCATTTGTGTTTCTTTAATAATTAGCAATGTTGAGCATCTTTTCATGTGTTTTTTGGCCATCCGTATGTCTTCTTTGGAGAAATGTCTATTTAGGTCTTCTGCCCATTTTTTGATTGGGTTGTTTTTTGATTTTGTTGTCGTTGTTGTTATTGAGTTGTATGAGCTGTTTGTATATCTTGGAAATTAAGCCCTTGTCTGTTGCATTGTTTGCAAATATTTTCTCCCAGTACATAGGTTGTCTTTTCATTTGTTTATAGTTTCCTTCACTGTGCAAAAACCTATAAGTTTGATTAGGTCCTATTTGTTCATTCTTGCTTTTATTTATACTGCCTTTGGAGACTGACCTAAGAAAACTTTGCTACGAATTATGTCAGAGAATCTTTTGCCTATGTTCTCTTCTAGGAGTCTTATGGTGTCATGTTTTATATTTAAGTCTTAAAGCCATTTTGAGTTTATTTTTTGTGTGTGGTGTGAGGGAGTGTTCTAACTACAATGATTTACATGACACTGTCTAGCTTTCTCAACACCAGTTGCCAGAGAGACTTTCTTTTCTCTATTATACATTCTTGCCTCCTTTGTCGAAGATTAATTGACTGTAGGTGTGGGAGCTTATTTCTGGGTTCTCTGTTCTGTTCCATTGATCTATATGTCTGTTTTTGTGCCAGTACCATGCTGTTTTGATTACTGTAGCTTTGTAGTCTTGTCTGAAGTCTGGGAGGGTTATGCTAGAAGGCCTTTTAAATTTGTCATCACAATTTACAATTTTAACAGAGTCACAGTGGAACTTATGTTGCTTTGAAATGTGGAATTAAAGTTCTTACATTTACCTAGTATGTCTGTATTGGACATAGTCTATGCTACTATTACTTGGTATTTGTGTAGTTTGGTGCCTTGGCTCCTATAAGACAGCAACTGTGATAAAGTTTTCCTATTTGCCTAATTCTTCTTGTTATTATTTAATAAATGTTTTCCAGTGGATAATGTATAAAATAGCACTGACTAATAAAGGCATGTATGAGAAGGAAGAACTAGTATATTAATAAAAAGGGCATATTTTTAAAAAATCTTTAGGGGAAAATGTACATAGCAAACTATTAGAATTTTGATTATTTCCAATTATGTATCTTTTCACTTTTTAAGAAAAATATTATAACTATTATGACATATAGTGTTTTAAAAAGTTAAAATTTTTCTTTCACACCAGAGCCATGGATTTATAACCATATCACATTTGAGAAAAGGGAAGAAATCAAAAATATTATATAAAATGGGAGCTGTGTAAATATTTACAATGAAATAAATGACAGTAAATGAGTTGCAAAAAAAAGTAGGAGATATCTTAAGGAGGAAAAATAAAACAATCAGATATTAATCTAAATACATATCTGAATAAATAGCAAGTGTGTGGTTATTATTTTGTTCACTCATCAATTTATTCTTCCATTTGCTCACATTTACTGAGTAGTTAATACACAGAGAACATTAGACTTGGTTCAACATAGGTTAACAATGAAGGCATCAAAATAAATGAATTGCAAGATTGCTGACTATAAACAATATGCACACATGGAAAAGTAAAAGGCAGTGATATATTTACAAACTATTTGCTTTAAAATTCTAAATAAAATAATTTGTAATTTATTCAAGCAAGTGGTGAGTACACTTGTACAATACTAGGTGCTAAAAAGATAAAAGCATAACCTGCCCCTCTCAGAGCCAACACAGTAGTGGATGTTATTAACTAAATTATTAATTCTATATACATATATATCTATGTGTATTTACACACACATACACATAGAGGTTCATATGAGAGCTTTTTACAAAGTGTAGTGTATAATCTGTTCCTTGTATGAAATGGTGGGGTATAAGTTGTTCAATACAAACTTCACAAAGGATCTTGTCATGTACGTGAGTCATGGGTGTTTATTAATGTATCAGGGACAGGAATAATGAAAGTTAATCTATCAAGGGCAAGAATGAGGGAAAACACGACTAAAGAATGAAATCATGGAGTTATATGGCATGTGGAGCTAAATATATATCTAATAAAATAATGCATTTCAGAAATAATAAAGAATATTTTGTAGTCAGATTGATTTGTATCAGATTCAGACAATGCATATGTGAAGTTAAATAGAATGATCTAAAGAACTGGACTGAGGACAATTAGTATAGAGCCCTGTTTCATTCACAAAAGTAGACTTTGTTTTCATTCAGAATTACTTAATAATTACGCCAGAGTTTTCTGCATAATCATCAGGTAGACTTGTAAAACTTTCTGCTTTTAGCAGTTTGTAAGTTGGTAAATGTGCAGACAATTGGAAGAATTACTGAGTTTAATTTTTCCCCCAAATTTTACTATATTTCAAATAATTCTACTCATCCTTTATAGATGAGTAGAACATTTTGATGAAAAGATTTAGAGAGCTAATGACTTGATTATGGGAAGTTATTTGATTTATTTAATTTAATGCCATTATGCATATAATATAAAAATAAATCATATTTTCTACATGACAAATCCTTAAATGCAATCTATTTGAATGCTTAATAATGTCACAACTAGAGCATGAATAGCAAATTATATAAATAATACATACCAGAAAATTGATAGCAGATACTGTGACTTGCCTGTTTCCAAATGCTAGAAAGCAGAAGAAGATGTTATGTAAACACTCATTTTTTGGATTGGCAAACTATAGATATAATTCAGGAAAGGTTTATTGGATATCACTACCCTCTAATAAACAGTACTATGTGATATGTGATATGTACTATCTGACCTTTTGCAATGATACTTTTGCAATCTAAAGAGATGACAATATTTTGCTTTCTATGTATACTTATCTTCTAGTGACCTAATGATATTTAGAATATAAATGGAGTCTATTTATAATTTTTATTATTAAACTATTTGAAAACAGATTTAATATACCTTGTTTGTCATTTTAAAAGCATATTAGTATGACCTAGTGTGTAATTGCACTCAATAATATCTCTTCTTTTTAAATGTTCAACAATAAAAAGAAAAATGCTAATAATAGTAATTTTTATTTTTGCATTGATGTTTTGCAACAGGCAATATTTTAAGTGTTTTATATATTTTCACCATAAAAACAAACACATGAAGCAAATATTATTGTTCTCACCTTACAGTAAAAAATTATACTTTATATAACTTGCCAAACCATATAAAGAGTAATGAACAAAATGGAATTTGAAACAGAGTTCTAAATTCACCTTGTTTATAGAGGAGAATTTGGAATATACAAAAATAATGAAAAATAAAATTATCTAATAAGCTCATTATCTGTATTAACAGTTGCATTTCTTCTAGTTTTATGTAAATTGCATTTATTTATATAAACACATCTACAAATAAAAATTAATGTAAATACTCATTTTGAATCGGGTTTTTTACATAAGAATATATTTAAAGACTTTTACGATATTATTAAATATTCGTGGTCAAAGGTATGATAGAAACTACATCACAATGTATAATGTGGCTAGTCTTAAAACATTAAATATTATCCAATTGCTGCATAATTAGAATTACTTTAATTTTATAAATAATAGTACTGTTTCAAACATCTTTCCATATAAATCTTTTATTTAAGTTCTATTTCCATGGGCTAGAAACTTAAGAGGGTAATATAGTTAAATTTTATATAAGTATTTATGCATGGATATATGTAAAACATGTACATGTATTGGAATTTTTTTTAATAAAGTACATATATATTATTATAAAATAAAATATATTAATGGAGACATTTTTGAAAGACATAAAAGTGTAAAGGGAAAATAAAATTCATCCATGGAAAACCAGTTAATATTCAGATTTTTCCCTTTGGAAATATACATATTTGTTATATACTTTTACCATATTTGATAGAATTATTTTATAATCACTTAGTCCCTTAATATTATGTTATACACATTTTGCCATATAATTAAATATTTTTCTCTAGCTAAATCATAATAATTAGTTGGTATTCATCCCTATAGAGCATAATTTTTAAAAATTTGTATCTACTACTAGACTAAACTTCACTAATTCAACACTAGTTTTTAGTAATTTATATGGCAGGCTATGTGACTGTGGATAAATTAATTATAAATAAACACAAATGCAGCCCTTATCTTAATAGAAATTATTTTCTGACAAGGAAACAAATACTCATCACACGCTAACAAATGAAAGCATGCAACTTTAATGTGTTACTGAGAAGGATCTATGCAATATTTAATATAAGAGCTAAAAAGAAAGATTTGTTGTAATCAGGGAGATCAGGGAGAACTTTGAGTACATGACTGAACTTTTATCTAAAAAAATGAATAGATATTAACACAGGGATGAGAGGGTTCAGAACATTTCATCAAGACTGTGAAGATATGCCTTGTTTCAATTTTTTCATGAGAAAAAATAATGATGTGGTATAAAGGTACTGGGCCAAAGAGTGTAATTTTAAAGTATTTTTATTATTTCCAAAAAAAGTTACAGATAATATAATTTGAAATAAACTTTCTAGAAAAAATGTTAGATACCATTAAAACCTTATATAATGTTTTTATAATTTGTATAATATTTCACATTTAGATAGGCAAAAATATAGGTCATTTTTCCTTGACTGTTTTTGATACTAAATATTTTTGTATTAAACTTCCTGAACATATTCATTCCAGTTTATGGTTAATGGAATATTCCTGCCATTGGGCAGTCCAATTATGATAATATATTTTTCTTATTTATTTTAAATATTGTTCAAGTATGTAAAGTGACCTCCCTAATGGTATATGCGTTGGAAATACATACCAATATGTTGTTTTTCATTTAAGTACTTTGTGTGTGTAAATGTGCAAATGCTATTTATTTTGTGCAGTCAGATCTGTTGAGAATAGGGCTATAAAAAATGTGAAACTGTTAGTGTAGAGAATACAGAAAGAGGTGAAAAAAAACCCCAATTGATGTAAGGGGCAAAGCACAATGTAAATTATGGCAACATAAAAATAACGGAAAATTAATTATCATATCTGTAGTAAGGACAAAATATCCTGAATTAAACACTTGAGTATGTAAGTCAAAAGAACATATACAAAGTGAAAGCACAGAAAAATATGATGAAGAAATTAAACACGCATAAAAAATACAACCACTGTTTCTTCTAATTGTGAGGATGAAATGAAGGAAGATTACATTGTAAGCATTCAGGTTTTAAAGAAAATTTTCAAGGGAAATAATTTAAAAATTGGCTCAACTATTCTACAACTCTTAAGTACCTGAACTTAATGCAGCATATAATTTGAGTACAGTGTTTTAATATAAAGGAATTTTTAACTTGTTTAATTAGTATGTTTGTTTCATTTTCCTTAAATATGATTATTTAATAAGATTATAACTACTTGGCTAAAAAAGCTCTGATATGTACTGGTTACTCTTTTGTCACTTTGTCATTGTCTTTTCTGTAATGTATTTTTACTTTTAAATTCAATAGTTATTTAGGAATAGGTTTTTAAGTATCTAGTTTTAAAATTTTTATTTAAAAATTTTTTATACTTATCTATGTTTTCAGGTTTAGTTCATCTCATCTAAAGATAATGTAGTTTGTACCGTTTTTTTCTTTTTTTTGGATTCCACATATAAGCCTATTTACAAAACAGAAATAGAGTCACAGATGTAGAAAACATACTTATGGTTACCTAGGGGGAATGTGGGGAGGGATAAATTGGAAAATTGGGATTGACATATATACACTACTATATATAAAATACATAACTAATAAGAACATACTGTATAGCACAGAGAATTCTACTCAATACTCTAATGACCTATAAGGGAATAGAGTCTAAAAAAGTGTGGATACAGGTATATGTATAACTGATTCACTTTGCTGCACAGCAGAAACTAACACAACATTGTAAATCAACTATACTTCAATAAAATTAATTAAAAAATAAAGATAGTGTAGTTTGTACTAGTTCTACTTTGAAGGAACAGCATTGGATTTTTACAATCTAATATATAATCAAAAATTTTACTCTATAAATTCTAATCAAAGAGTTATAAAAGGGGAAGAACAATCTTTAAAAATCTTAGGCAGAGATAATGAATGCAAGGATCGAACTTTTTGTAGCATTTATGCAGAAAAGTGAAATTCTAAGGAAAAAATAAAACCTAACAAATGTCATAATCACATGACAACTTAGATCCCATTATTTGCCTGCAATGTGGGCTAATTATCCTAGGCCCCTCACCACTATTGCTATAGACTGAATGGTGCCTCTCAACATTTAGATGTTGAAACGACAATCTTCAATATAATGGTGTTTAGAGATGGACCTTTGGGAAGTAATTAAGTTTAGATGAGGTCATGAGGTTAGGGCCCTTTTGATGGGAATTAGTGTCCTTAATAGAAGAGATGCCAGAGAGCTTGCTTTCTCTCTCTCCACCACGTGAGCACACAGTGAGAAGGGAACAATCTGCAAGTCAGGAAGAGAGTCCCCACCAGGGAACCCAATCTGCCAGCACCTTGATCTTGGACTTCCCAGACTCCACAATTGTTCCAGTTATTTGCTGGTTGTGAGTGAACTGAATAAGAGATGTGCAGTTATCAACCACCATCAGATGTCACTGACCATGATGTGCATCCATTATTTATAGAGTGATATGTGGACTAAAGAGCTAGCTGCAATTGTGAAATTACAATTAGGGTATGTGGTAACTGAATTTGAAGCATGGTTTTAGGGGCTGGTATTATTTAAATAAACCATAAAAACTGAAATCCATGCATATCAGAGCCATGCAAAGCATGCAGTGCATGTATATGATATTCACCCTCCACTTGGAATAGGTATTGTAATGCTCTATATATTTTCACATTATTTGAGTCCTACTTACATCATATTCATTTAAGAGTCTTAAGCACAGTAAAATTAAACTTTCAGAGCCTTATTTTCCTAATATATAATGGGGAATATTAACACCTACATAATAATATTGTTTCTAATTACAAAAGAAATAGCAATTTTACAGTTCTTGACAAACAATAAGTGTTCCATAAATATTTTGCATATATGACACAGTTAACCTCTATTATTTTGTATCAGATATATGAATGTAGCATTTTTCAGAGGCTCCTCTTTTTAAACATACTATGGATAAAAAATATCTTTTAAAAAATTTTTCTGTTCATGTTCTAAACTTAGAAGGTACATCTTCTGTTAAAATATTTTTAAAAATCAGCTAGAGTTTTGTGAGATCAGGGAATTTTCTCCTTCAATATTCATAGTTAATTTGTTAGTATTTAGAAGAGTTAAAGTTCTGAACATTGCAATCATTTACTGTGATTGCTGAACTAGATTTGCTGATTTTGGCAAAAACCCTGAATAATGTAATTCTCTGTGTCAGTGCTTCAAGAAAAGATATTAATTTATTTTAATGTCTTTAAGATTTATGTTATTTTATAAAATCTAAAATAAAGCTTGAATACATCATTTATATCCATTTATTTTCAAACTTTATAAACTAGAAATAGACCACAAAAAATAACTCTCAGGGGCTTCCCTGGTGGCGCAGTGGTTGAGCGTCCGCCTGCCAATGCAGGGGACACGGGTTCGTGCCCCAGTCCGGGAAGATCCCACATGTTGCGGAGCGGCTAGGCCCTTGGGCCATGGCCTCTGGACCTGCGTGTCCGGAGCCTGTGCTCTGCAATGGGAGAGGCCACAACAGTGAGAGGCCCGCGTACCGCAAAAAAACAAAAAACAAAAAACTCTCAGTTAAATATGAAATGTCAACACATAACAATAGGGCTCTGCTGTGTGTGCCTTGTGAGCTACAGTAAAAGCTGAGAAGAGAAAGGTCCACAGAAGATAAAAGAAATGTAATTCTTTGATCAGGACAGGTATGTTTCCCCCAAGATAAGGAGCTGAGGATTTAGATTTGGTTCCAGTGTGCAGTTCACTAAATTGCTTCATCTGAGTCAAGGGACAAGACATTTAATAAAGTTATAAATAGAGAACAATATGTCACAGGAAAAAAAAGCCTCTATTTTTTTCTTTTGAAGTTATATTTAAAATAATAATTTATTTATTTTAAAAATCCTGATGGTTGTACATGATTATGTGATTATATGGCATGTTTCTTTTTCATCTTT
The DNA here is from genome assembly GCF_963455315.2 of Globicephala melas. Lineage (NCBI taxonomy): Eukaryota > Metazoa > Chordata > Mammalia > Artiodactyla > Delphinidae > Globicephala > Globicephala melas. Next base: position 82,580,816 of record NC_083318.1, read on the forward strand.
ACTCTTTCATTTTACTGTCTGTCATTTTCAAGGTTTATAATCAACTTACATTTTTTGCTAGAGTTTCTATGGAAAGAAAATAAATCAAAATATGTCAGTCAAATTTGGTCTTTTAAGCCTACATAAAAATTTAATGGAGTATTATGAAAGCAATTTAAAATTGACATTATTTTCTTATTCCTCTATATGTGCCATGTCGTTCATTATCTCTATGTAGTTTAGAACAGAGTTTTGATGTTGGCAATTTAGTATGGGTATAGAAGAATAAATTCTACATACATGGTGGTGTATACCGTGGGTGATTAATGTAGTAGGCAATCCAAGAAGTGAATCCCCAATAAAAGGCACAACTCTACAAATAAAACACAATAAAAGTTAGGGAATATATATATATATATATATAATATATATATCACATCATTTGAAGTCACCCCATACATTTATATGCCACACTGCAGCATTTTGGTATAAAAAATGTTATAAATTTTCTAAGCTAGTTAAATGGAATGCTTCTTCATTCAGTAAAGTAGCATTTTAAAAGTATCTATTTGATATCACTAAGAAAATGCATTTCTTTGCTCAACACTTGTTAATATAAATGAGGATTTAGAGAAATGTAACAATATATTTTATGAAGATTTTTCAAGAATAGCTTTTGTCTATCAAGTAGTATATAGGAGTGAAGTAATAAAAATAATAAACAGCTATTTTCCAACAGTAAATGAGTAAAAGAATGAATTATTTAATCATTAGTAATAATGTTTCTTGATTGATTATAGAGGGAAATGGCCTCATTTTAGGTGTACTAGGCTATGTTGATGATCTTACATGACGAATTTTAATAACTTCTCTCAAAAGAGAAGCTAGTCTAAATGATTTTTTGAGGTTTGTAAAAGTTCTAGAGTTTACTGTTTCATTATAATGACAATAGAATGTCTGCTTGTTGAAATTCTAAGAAAACAGATATTTGCTAAAACTCAGGAATATTTTAGTAAAGAAATAATTCATTCTGAAACTAAATTTTAAATTGGAAAAAAAATAAAATAAATTTTACTTTGAATTGGAAAACTGAATTACACCATGTTATCTAATGTACATTTCCATTTCAATGTTCCAGAACATTTCCCGTTTTCTTGATAGTTAATTGATGGTTAATAACATTTGTATTTACCATTTTGGGGAAGAGCAAAGATATTGTCATTACACTGACACCAATCACAATTATAGGGTGTAGCATCATCATTTTAATCACACAAATGTATATTTATAAGAGGGTTTATATATGAGATTCTTCCTCTTCAAGTGGCACTTAATCTGAATTCAGTGCTAAGTATTTCCAAAATTAAAGGTGCCTAAAAGTATGTAACTTGTAACGTAAGGTCATGCCAAATATTTTATGTAATGTTATTGGTTGAGGGCAGCTCCAATGAACTAGATCGCTCAGGAAATGGCATTTCAGGAGCGGAATGTTTAAGATATGCTGATAAAGCTGAATAGAAAAATCTAAGCTTGAGAGAAATAAACATGATTTAATGATGATGTAGATGATCCAATACATAAAATTTCTCAATAACAATTAAAATTACAAAACATATCAGTTCCCACCTTTATCAAATTTTTCAAAGGTGTATGTCCTGCGGAAACCTTGTGAACAAATAAGGTTTCCAAAAGGTATCGGATATAGTGTATACAATGACAGAAGCAGGCCAAGCTAGAAAGAAAATAAAACACAAACACATTAAATTCCCTTCCAAAAAATCTGGGTCACCTTATATATAAGATGTTTTAATTTTTTTTTTTTTTTTTTAGTTTACTACAACTTTCTTTTTCTTTTTTTCTTTTATTATTTTTTTATGTGGACCATTTTTAAAGTCTTTATTGACTTTGTTACAATATTGTTTCTGCTTTATGTTTTGGTTTTTTGGCCTCGAGGCATGTGGGAATCTCAGCTCCCTGGCCAGGGATTGAACCCACATCCCTTACATTGGAAGGCAAAGTCTTAACCATTGGACCACCAGGGAAGTCCCTTTTTCTTATTTTTGAAGTTACATCTTTTTTAAAATTAATTTTTACTGGAGTATAGTTGATTTACAATGTTGTGTTAGTTTCTGCTGTATAGCGAAGTGAATCAGTTATACATATACATATATTCACTGTTTTTTAGATTCCTTTCCCATATAGATCATTACAGAGTATTGAATAGAGTTCCCTGTGCTATACAGTAGGTTCTTATTAGTTATCTATTTTATACATAGTAGTGTGTATATGTCAATGCCAATCTTTCAATTTATCCTTCCCCCACTTTTCCCCCTTGGTAATCGTAAGTTTGTTTTCTCATCTGTGACTTTATTTCTGTTTTGTAAATAGGTTCATTTGTATGCTACAACTTTCTATTTATCAGGAAATATTGTTTCTGGTAACCAAAACACAAGTTTTTTTGATATTTTTATTTTCTAGAAAATTTCTAAATTTATTTAATAATAAAAGTACTGTAACAACAGTTTCTATAAATTTACTTCTGATGACTCTCAAAATATTTCATAACAACAGTCATTAACTGTATGTTTACATCTGCCCAAGGAATATATATATAAATATAATAATTGTAAATATGCTCATTTCAAAATGCCTTAAGACTGAAGCAGAAAATTTACAACTTTAAAAGTATTCAAAACATACTTACAATGCATTTGACATTTTATAATATCCAAAATACTTTTTTCATTGTCTGATTGTCCTTTAGCAAGTACCATAGACTGAAAAAGTTGGAATTTCCTTTCCTATGGAGTCAATGCAGCTTTTGTTTTGTTTAGTTTGTTTTATGTTTGGTCTTTGACTGCCTAACATATTGCAGTATTTTGTGTTGCTTTGTTTTTGTTGCTATTCTAACATATCACCTCTTCTTGTCATTTATATAACTAATATTTAAAAAGTAAATGTCAAATATGATTTATAGAAGCATGTTTTCTTGTTTATATTTAAAATATTTTCTATTAAAATATGCATCTATTTTATTATAAATAAACCTGTAAAACTTCAAAAACTATAATTGTTTTTCAAGAAAATCAATAAGGATCAAAGATCATATACTTAAATGTATAAAGGTTAAGCATAAAAATAAGCATTTCATTTACAATATGTAAAATCAAACATTGAGTCTACACTGTAAGTTTATATTAAACACAATGAATTAATGATTTCTGGTATTAATAAGAATGACTTTAGGGAAAACAAATAATTAATCAAACAAAAACAAACCAACCTGGCTAAATCATTAGGGAATAGATCATTATTCATTAATTCATAAAAATATAATTGTGCACCTATTATGGGAGAGACATGTTCTGTGTGATGTGTATATCTAAGAACAATAGACAAATTCTGAAAGAAGTGAGAAAACAAAGTGTAGATATTTGGGGACAGAGCTTTCTAGACAGTAAGAGAAGCAAAAACAAACATCCTGATATAGGAGGTTGCATGTGGGTTCAAAGGACTGGTAAGAGAATCAGCATCTCTCTTAACTTCTTGGTTCTTTTGAAGAATATTTATATAAATACTTGAGTAGTAGAATTTTCCATTTTGTAAGAAAGCAGAAAAATTATCTTATGCCCAGCAATGTAGCAGAGCACTGAATGAGAAATTTTAATTTAAACTATGATTAAATTAGTTCACATATTTAATTTATATTTCACCATTAGGGCATAGATATTAGCATAGCAGCTAGCTATGACTTAATATCTGGATATATACCACTTTGCACATTATTGGACTTTGCACTTACTAAGTTTGATTTCATTCCAAAATATTCTATTTAATTATGGTTGACCTCCCTTCAAACATCAACTCTTTCTCTTTCCAGTGCTAAACTAATTGAACATCCATAAATAGGCTTGGGTCTCTTTTTCCCAAATGTAATGTTTGAAAATATCTTATGTTTCATCAAGTAAGTTTCAAGGTATGAGGACTGTGAAAAAAGACACTTTATAGAGCTGCAAGGGAGGCAGTGTACCAGGTTTCTGTTGAGGAAGAATATGAAGGCAATGCTCAGATAAAAGGTTGACGATATAAGAAATTTGCTAACAGTGGACTTTGAATTGCAGAGGGCACAGTGGAAGGATTCCAGGAGTTGAGAAGGGCTCAGGAAAGGCAACAAAAAGAAGATTTTAGAGTTTTTTTTAGATGGAGTGTGGTATATGAGGGGTGACCTGACCTCTACTAGACACTCAAATTTCAAAAGTAGTTTGTGTGTTTGTGTGTATCTCCTCTGAATGATTTAATATAAACTTCACATATTTGCTCCTTAGGAAGAATGTGGGACAGATACATTTATCACTGAGAAGTTATAAAGCATGCTGTGTTTGTGTTTAAGAATAATAACCAACTGTCGGTCAATTCCTTTGAGAATGCTGCTGGGGAAAAAAAAAGTGTTCTTTTTTCATGCTGTGATATATATCTGGTACACATTATATGTTTGATCTAAAAAATGAGGGCAAATACATTCACCTATGAACACTCCATCCCAGACTTTCTAAATGAATTGGGCATTCTCTTAACTTAAGAAAAAGAAAGGTAGACTTTAACATTCCAAAAGGCCCTGAGCAACTTGCCAGATACTGACCTGACTATGATCCCTGAGATCCAATCTCCCCTTGCTTCTCTGTGCCTCTACTCTCCTAGCTTTCTGTCTGCTCCTACAAAGCATCAAACTGCTATGTACCACAGATAATTTCCATATGAAGATTCCTCAGATTTACTAGTTAAAATCTGACACGTCCCTTCAGAAAACAAAGAAAAATGTTCAAACATAACTTTCATAGAAAAGCCCATTTCAGAACTCACATCCAGATCAGGTTCCTCTGTTTTTATACTCTAAAAGTGCCTACTATAAAATAAATTTTCATGTAACTGGTTCATGTATTTATTCATACAGAACATTACTATTGAGTATTTTTTTATAAATCAGGTAATGTGTTAAGCGGCAAAATTGACTGAGCACCAAAAGACACCCGTTATAGAAATTAAACTCTATAGAGGGAAAGACACAAATGACTATGTAAATATATAATTTTAAAGTAATAAACTGTATAAAGGAAAAACATTTTAGTAACGTATTTCTCATTGAAGGAACAGGAATGGCTAATACTAAGTAATATTGAGCTCTATTTGAAGTTTGAAAAAAATAAAGAAGAGGGAGGCAATGGAGGAAGAGGGATGGTGTGTAAGGGCATGGTAGGTGTCAGGACAAGGGTGGTAATTGTGGCTGGAGTACAGAATTAAGAATGAAGGAAAGACAAATCTGAGATGAGAAATCCAGGAGTCAAATTATTCTCTGTCTTCTAGCATCCTTATGACCTGAATTTTGCTTTTTAATTCACTTAGAGTTTAGTCATTTGTCCAGGTTCCTTTTTTTTTTTTTAACAAATTTCTAACTCTACATGTCAATGTAGCATCTTGAATGATTATTCTTTCTCTTTAATTTGTTATTTGATATGAAGAGAGAAAGAGAGAGGGAGACTATTTCCACAATACGTGAAGAACTGTAGTTATATATTCTGCTTTGATAACTGTCCTGGTTAAAAGTAAAATTTAATTTTGTAATTTTTAAAACCTTTTTCTTCCAGTTTATTAGTTCAGTCATTATTTCTTTTCTACGCAATGTTGCCCATGTTTTTAGGGAAGTATTAATATTTTGAGTCCTATATATGGCCTCTCAACTTTGTAATATTAAGCTTTTCTCTTGTTGATTGTGATCATTATTAACTGAAATTACCTCTGCTTTAAGGTATACTTAAAGTATTAAGTATATTAAGTAATAGTTCCTGTTTATAAACTTAAAAGTTAGCATGCATACATTACTTCTTGTTATCTAAAATATATTACCCTAAAATTCAATCCACTATAATTGTGTTTACAAAAAATATTTATTAGCATAATGTCTGTACTAGTTTGTCTCCTCCTTAATCTATATGTTCCATGTATATGTATTACTTACTGTACTACTGGGTGACGTAATCTTCTAGAGCTCTCTTTCATGTCATATATATATGGGATCCTCAAATAAAAGAGGAGATATATTAGCAGAGGTCCTGTGTATTCAGCCAAAAATACCTAAAAAAAGAAGGTGATTTAGATTAAACAGTACATTTTATAGATATGATTAAGATTTACTTAGGACCATAATAAGCATGTCCACAGACTTAGCCTGCTACGTAAATTGGTGAAATGGACAGGTGAGCATCTATTCTTGAAAAAGAACTAAATTAAGTGCTATCACAAATAGCAAGAAGTCTTCCTTGGAAGAATTAGCCAAGTGTTAAGGAAAAGGACAATCATAAATGGTTAATTTAACTAAAAATATTGAACATAATGATTTCTTCATAAATAGTAAATTGGAATTTTTATTTAATCAAACAATCATAAATGCATTTCTCATGTCTCTCCAGCCCCATACAAATGAATCTTCTGTGTTAACTGTCTTTGTCATTGAATGGAATGGGAAATAGTTTCTCTTTCTTTCTTTTAATCTTTTTATGGCCATGTCATTTTGAACTCAATTGATTTGACACTTATTCAGATTGAAATAATTTACTTCTCATTTTTGGAAATTTTAGATTAATTCTAATGAGTCTGAGTGAGTAGTTTTATAAGATTGACTTCTGAATTCTGGAGCTAAGTGGCAACCATGTATGTGGAGAGAGATATCCAATCTACAGAGACACAATCATAAAAATTGGAAAGATAATTGAAAATGAGACCTTGTGATTGCAGAAAGATAATTGGCTTGTTTTCTAATAGTTTTCTGAATCTGGTGACTGTCAATTATTTGGTTTTGTTTTGATGCTAAAACCAGGTTAAAGTCACATTCTGAAAATTTCAGGCAAAAAAGCAAAAATAATTTCCTCTATGGGTGTTCAAAGAGAAGATAAAGAATACAAATATGACAATGATTAATTCGACTGCCGTTACTACTTTGCTTTGTCTTTGCCAATTTTTATCATTTTTCTAAGGTAGGAAACTTGAAATTGTACATATTTTGCTCAAAAATACAGGTGTTCACATTGATTATTAATTATGCTCTTATCTCTGGTGAGAATTTTGTATAGCTACATGGTTAAAATATATGATATATGAACATACACATATAATTACATATATATGTATATATACATACATGTAAATTGCTATTTATACATGCAGGTTTCTTCAGTTATACTTTTTCTAAATGATATTTATTATCTCATGAGGCAAGAAAGACGTCTATGTGAGGATAAGAACAGTGCAACGTCCAATAAATTCAGTATTAAAGCAACATTTTTACTGAGAGAAGAGACTATATTAATTTATGGCATACAACATTCCTGATTATTCAGATATGGAATAAAAATGTTTATCACTTTTTTTTTTTTTTTTTTTTTTCGGTACGCGGGCCTCTCACTGTTGTGGCTTCTCCCATTGCGGAGCACAGGCTCCGGACACGCAGGCTCAGCGGCCATGGCTCACGGGCCTAGCGGCTCCGCGGCATGTGGGATCTCCCCGGACCGGGGCACGAACCCGTGTCCCCTGCATCGGCAGGCGGACTCTTAACCACTGCACCACCAGGGAAGCCCTGTTTACCACTTTTGAATATCTGATAATATAATCTAGTTAATAATACTCTAGAACAATTAGGATAGTGATTGTTTTATTACAACAAAAAGTTTAAAATATCTATTTCAATGCCTCTGACCTAGTCAAGTCAATTTTGAGCAAGTTCTATTGTAATATGTCAGAAATGAAAAATGTTGTAAACAATAGTTAACCTGACCAAATGTCACTCTTTATTAAGTTAGTAAAAATGTTATCACAAATATGAAACTTTTTTGGATCAGAGAAAATTAAACTACAATCTTGTCTCCATCATCTCCTAAAAAAAATCAGGGGAGCCTGCCAGCTTACAATAATATGTTCTAGAAGACCCAGCATTTTATCACAAATATTGTTCATGCTGAAACATGGGGGTTAAAAGAGTACCGAAGTATGAAGGATACATCCGGACCTGAAAGAACTGGAGGATAATAACAAATAACTTTTAGACAATGCATCTTTCAAGCAAAATGTCTATTTGGGTGCAGATAGAAGGAATAGAGATGTTTGATTATATTTAGGAAGTAATCAGAAAATAGATTTAGAGTAAAGAAAAACAAGAGCCATGCAGAGAAATATTAATAAAACAGACTTCTGAAACAGGAATTGCTCTTCTTCTACCAAAAAAGAGTAAAAACAAGACTAAAGCCAAAGTAAACATACAAACATATGTATTTACAGGTATACAGCCTAAGCAAAGCAGGTGAATTTACAAAGACTGGGAATTCCATAATCTAAAAGTTTAATAGAGATTCTATATTCAAAATAAGCAGATGCACTTTCTTTTTACTTTGAAGATATATACTACTTTTAAATTCCAATTTATTTCTGACATCAAGTTATTTTCATGCATCTCCTTATAGAAAGTTCTCTGTTTTAAACTTAGGTGTTGCTTTAAATGTAAAATCCATTATTTCTACTAGGCAAGCTATGTAATTGGGATTTTTGGAGCTTCTGTGGAATATTCAAATTGGTATATATCTAAATTGAAAAGGAAGAAGGCAATAAGCTGTTTAGAGAATATAAATTGAAACATTCCGCTGCAATTGTTGTGAACTGATTTAAGACCCTTGTACTTAGACTGCACTTAATGTATTTCATTCTCCCTTAATTTTTTTTTTTAGTCCTGTCATTATTAGGGTGGTGTTGGCTTTACTTATTTTCTAAAATAGCAATTGACAGTCAAAAGCAAAATAAATTGCACATTTCACAGTTTTTGGAAATTGCTGACAAAAATAAAGTAGTGCCAACCTTAATTTTCCAAAGATAGGAGAGCTACTAAGTAAAATTACAAAAACATTTCCCAGTAGTAATATCACTTTTTACTCAGTGAATACTATTGAAGGTAATATGATACTAGAAGGGTTTTCTTAAAAGAAAAAAAAAAACTATTATATGTATAACATATAATGGAGAATTCTATTCCCATGTTATTCAAACAAACCATCCTAATGAGATCAGCAAGAAAAATTGATCGAAATGTTTTTCAGCCTCCAAAGAGCTACTGAGTCACTGAAGAATTAGAAGGTCAAGATGTTTTAAATGGAGCTCCAGAGAAGTGATTGACCTGGGATTTGAAGCTTGGTAACAGCCTGATAAAAAGACCAAAACTTTTGAGGGTGCTTGAGAATGGAAGTACAAAAATTATTGCTTGGTATCTTTCAAAGACAGAGGTGGCTCTATAAAATCTCCAGGATTTGGGCTGGGATCTAGAAGAGTTACAACTTAGGAGTGAAGATGAGTCAGAAATAGATCTGTCTTCATAGATACTGAAGCTCAGTCTGAAATCATTTTAATCATGGATTGGAATGAGATGACCTGTACACAATAGTGCCATTAGTCCATCTGCAGAATGATAGATTATCTTTGAAAGACAATAACATCATCCTAGGCCTCAAGTTATCTTTAAATTTATTCACATAAATTTTCCCACACTAAGTCAGAAATATGAAGGTATACAAGGAGTGAAGATATTTTGACCATAACGAAGGACATTGAAAACAGGAGAACTAAAGATTCACATAACAGAATTATCAGTTAGATTTAGAAAACAATCTTTTAATGTTCAAAGAAAAATAAAAGATTGAGAATTGAGGCAGATATTTGAAAACTCTGAAAAGTATGAAAACGTAATATAAATCCCAGAAGGAGAATACAAAGAGAATAACAGACAATCAAAAGATGACAAGATTATGCTAATTTTTCAAATTAAATATATATCAAACCATAGACTCAGATAACACATAAACCCAAAGCAGGATAAATAAAACCACAATCATAGCTATGTACACCATAATCAAACTTCTGATAATCAAACAAAAGTAGAATTTTAAATAAGCCAGGGAAAAGACTTAAGGAGTACAGTAGACTTTTCAACAAAAACAATGGGAGTCAGAAGTCAAAATAATGCAGTTTTGTGAAGTAAGGACAAAAATAACTGCCAACATGTATTTTTTTCTGCAAAAATATTCTCAAAGAATAGAAGTTAAATAAGTTCAATAAATACATTTTAAGATGAACAATAATTGAGAGAACTCATCAAAGACAGAACCAGAATAAAGCATTAAAAGTGTTTTTAAGGAAGAAGGAAAATGATACCAGATGTAAGCTCAGTATTAGAAGGAAAAACGAAATTGCAGTGAAAAGGATAAATTTAAATAAAGATTGGCCACGTGATATTATAGTAGTGGATTTTAACTTTAAAGTATATAATTAAAATATATCACAGTAATAGAAAATTCAGGAGGAGCCTAAATACCTTAAAGGTATTCAACTCTCTGTGAAGTATTTTCACATTAATAAACAAACAATTTTTACTAGTATTTAATATTTTAAAGATGCATATTATAATCTCTTGGGTAATCACTAGAGTTAGTGAAAAATAAGATATAACTACCAAAATACCAGAGAGGCTAATAGAAAAGATAGTATGACAATTAATCCATATGGAGTAAGAAAAAAAAATAGCCAACAATAGATTATAGGACACATGAGGCAAATTAAAAATAAACATTAAGTTTGACAATTAAAAAATAGATAATTCTTTATAATAAAAAACTATGATTAAAACGTAAAATATTAAACTATTAAACCATTAGAAGAACTCATAAAAGAAAAACTCCTGGCAAAAGTTTCTTACATATGATAGTGAAGGCAAGATCCTTAAAAGAAAACATTACTAAATTAGGTTGCATTAAAATTGAAAACTTTTTGTACAGCAACAAAAGTCCTGTTAAGAGGGTGAAAAGACTAGTTAAAACTGAGAGAAAATATTTGCAAACCACGTATCAGACAAAGAACTTGTATGTGGAATATAAATGTTACTCTTAAAACTCAACAGTGGTCCCAGAGAAATAAAAAACTATGTTCATACCAACACCTACACTCAGATAGGTAGTAGCTTTATTTGTAACAGCAAAATACTGACAACTAGTCAAATGTCTGTCAATGGGTGAATAATTAAACAAACCCTGTTACATACATACAACTGAGTACCACTCACCAATAAAAAGAAGCTAAGTATTGATATACATGCAACAGCCAGTATGGATCCCAAGGGCACTATGCTTAGAGAAAAATAAATGTCAATCAAAAAATATTTGATTCTGTTTATATAGCAATTGCCACATGACAGAAATATAGAGTTGAAAAACAGATTGGTGGTTGCCCCAGGATAGGAAAAAGAGTGTGTGAATACAGAGGGGTAATATGAGGGAGTTCCTTTGTGGGAATGAATAATTCTGTATCTGATTTTGGTGGTGAATACATGAATCTATGCAAGAGATAAGTTGCATAGGACTATATACACACATGAATGAATATAAAAATAGTGAAAACTGAATAAGATCTTTAGTTAATAGGATTTGTGTGATGGGGATTATTATATTATTATAATAAACCTTTCTCCTAAGTCTTCCAATAAGTTCCATGAGGCAAGAGTTTTCTCAATATTCTGTAACAAACTCTTATTTCATGAAAATTATTAAAATCTTAATTTTGACTTTGCTAAATTGAAGAGATTATTTCTTACAAAGAGAATACTTAAGATAGGGCTTCCCTGGTGGCGCAGTGGTTGAGAGTCCGCCTGCCGATGCAAGGGACACGAGTTCGTGCCCCGGTCCGGGAAGATCCCACATGCCGCAGAGCGGCTAGGCCCGTGAGCCACGGCCGCTGAGCCTGCGCGTCCGGAGCCTGTTCTCCGCAACGGGAGAGGCCACAGCAGTGAGAGGCCCGCGTACCGCAAAAAAAAAAAAAAAAAAAAAAAAAAGAATACTTACGATAATGCTTTTATTATAGGAGTACATTTTAATATTTTATGAATGTGCAAGAACGTTATGTGTGGTAAAAATATAGCTTTTATTGTATAATTTGGTTGATATAAAGTGGGTGTGACTGCAATATAATGTGTATATTTTTAGCATTTAATAGGACTGACTCATTTGGAGCAAAAGAGTGTGTGAACCATAGGGTTGATTTTAAAATATCCAGCCTATTTTCAGAGTTCTCTTTGTCACCTAAATGACTTTCTTCCCAAGTAAGCTATAATTTTCTAGTACAATTATCATAGAATTCTACCTTAGCACTTTTTCTCCTCAGTGCTTATCCAAATGCTGCAGCTGGAATTTCTTATGAACTCACAGTTATTGTCACTCACTCTGATATTATTTCTGTAGACAGAATTCCCTTTTCATTATAAATGTGGACAAAGACTCTGTGAATATTTTAACCTTCGAAAATCAAAATCTGCTAGACTAAAATCTCTTTTAGCAAAGGTCTGTAGATATCACATTTAAACACTAAGCCCTTTGCTTATTTGATGCATGTATTAGTAGGTTGTTTTGTAAACATTATGATATACTTCACAAGGATTCAGAATACTATAAACTCAGTTTTTAGTGCAACAAATTAGTACTCAGAGGCTCAGAAAATCTTGGAAACTAAAGGAACCATTTAACCAAACACACTAAAAGAATTATCTAAATACAGGAAGATAATGTATGTTAAAGGAGAAATTGCTGGAAAAGTAAAGCATGTGACAACATTTTGATTAATGAATGTAAACTGGAATTTCTCCTTTTGAGAATTAAATAACAATGTATAAATTATCATGTGTCTGTAATAATTTTAAAAATTGATTGTTTAACTATAAAGGGAAAACTCAAAGCACTATGCTGGCAAAAGAAAGCCATTTTGAATAGAAAATATTGAAAGTAACCATATCACAAATATTAAATAGAAGGTAATCAGAAAAAAACTTTTAAAATCTGAACAATATAAAAATAGGTTTAATTTAATTGAATAATAGAATGATTGCACTAGTCAAAATTATTTATCAGATTAACTCCTTAACTGCCTGTCACTAAATATCACATAGCTTCATAGCTTCTTTCTACTGAAGATATTCCATCTATTCCATTACTCATGAATATGTCAATACTTGTGAAGTAGTGTCAAGTATTTTATGTTTCTTAGTCCTCCTGTTTTTTAATATGGTCTTCATTCTTCTAATGTTATTGGATTCAGTTGCCACCACTTTGAAAACACCTCCTTCAAGAAAGTCAAAAGAATGCCCCACCCCTCACAACACAAAGAAGTCTTACTACTTCACTCTCAGTCTTTAAAATGTCCTCCCCACTGCCTTGGAACATTTTTTATTGAATATTCTCTCTCCACTCTTTCCAAACAAATGGGTCTTCATTATCCCGAGGCTCTTAGAAGGAAAAGTTGAAGAAACACTATGTAACTGACAAAGCATAGGGAAAGCAGAAAGCCATCGGTCATAAGATAGATTGACATTTAAAAAGGGATTTATCCTCCTTCCAACCATGTATTTTCATTTCTCCAATTCTTGAATGGAAATTTGGCCACTGATCATAGTAAGAATGGAAAATTTAAAATACCTTTAGTGCAATATTTTGTTTCGCTATGAATTTATTTGACAGAAAATGTCCTCTATGTCAACAAATTATGTCAAAATGTGGGACATGTTTATTGCATTTCAAATCGATACTTACTGTAGTCCAACTGACTTGTTGACCTAGGTCTGTAAAATAAAGTGTGACAATGGAGGAAGATGCAACACTTTGAATGGTTATGTAGTCCTTCAAAAAGGGCCCACCTTAAACGACAAGGAAATATCATTTTAATACAATTTCAAGGCATAATGGTAAATAATTTTAATGCGAAACCAGTGAAAGCTAAGGATGAATTTTACATAGAAATTGCAATTTACAGTAAATCTTTAAAGTAAGATAACGTGAATAAACCCATTTTATAAAATATATCTGGCAAATTTTCAAATACACAGTGGTTTCCCAATGCTATTTAAACAAAGTACAGACTACCACTAGCTACTATCATATTGTGTTCTGAGAAAATGTAATATTAGGTGATATCATAATCAACTATGATACAAGGTATTTTTAAAGTATAATTTTGTGTGTCAGTAGATACACATATCCGTTCTATAAATGATTTTATTATAAGATAAATTATTTGGAGTAGAATGATTTTAAAAGTCATTGCAAAGCACCTGGGGATAGGCATGATTCACCTTTTTAAAAGATGGTTATGGGTGCTGTGTGGTAACTGGGAAGAAAGGGAGCAAGATTACTTAGGAGGAAGTCAAAATTCGTCAATCAGGGTATGAGGTTTGTTTGGATTAACATGGCACTGGTGGAAATGTTAAAATTTCATCAATCCCAGACATATTTTGAACTTAGAGCAGGTTCAACTTGAGAGAAAAGGATTCAGTGAGATACAGGCAGTGCTTATATTTTTGACCTGAGCACTTACGTGCATTGTACTCTCATTAACTGTCATGAAGAAGATTGAGGAAAGAGTGGGATTTGGGGTGAAAATGAAAATTTCGGTTAGGGTGTATTTAGTGTGTGATATCTATTAGACCTGCAAGTGGGAGCTGTCAAGTAGGCAGTTGGGTAGCTCTGTAGATGATTTAAAAGTCATTAACAGTTAAAGCCATGGGGCATGAAGAGACTATTTATGCATTCAGTTTGAAAAGGAAAGATAGAAACTAAGACTGAGATTTCTAGCACTCCAGGCTTTTGAAGTAAGAAGACATATATACCGCAAAGATTACTGAGAAGGAATTTCTCATTAAATAGGAGGAAAATAAACAGAACATGTCAAAAGATGTGTAAGGGAAATGTTCTGTTCTTAAAAATAAACACTAGGTAAGTCTGGCAAACGTGTCCTGAAGAATATGTACAAAGATGTCCTTTTTAGCACTGTTTGTAATAGCAAAACATTGTAAAAAATCTTGTGTTCATAAATGAGATATGGATAACTATATTTTGTTTTATTTTTTTTAATAAATTTTTTTAAATTTATTCTGTACAGTATACTGTACAGAAAGAAAAATGAGTAGATTAGAGCCATATGTACCAACACGGATGTATCTCACAAGTATAATGCTACTAGTGTTGCTGTTGTTGTTTTTATTTATATTGTAGTTTATGTTAATCTATTTGTGATTTATATTATCTCCAGTCATGTACAGGTTTCATTTTATTCTCTATTATTGAAAGAAAGAGTAAGATGTTAATTTATGACTATCATTAGATGATTTTCAAAATCCAAGACATAGATTTACAATTATAGGTATTTTAACGTAACATAAAAATATAAAATTGTTATATATTAATTTTGATAAATACAACATGAATATAATAGGCTATCACTTCCTTGATTAGGTTTTGATATATGGCTTCAAAAGAGATCATCTAGGTGGGCCTGAGTTAATAACAAATTCTTTAAATCTGCATGAAGGAGTCAGAAAGAGGGATGCAGAGCTTCAATATATTGATACTAGTTTTACAGACTAGGGTTCTGGCCTCCTTAATCAGTAGTAATTTATCAGAGGCCAGACAAGAAATTCAGGTGAGGTTTTATTGGGACTCCTGCTACAGCAGGGGGAAGAGAGAACAAACAAAAGATTTCCTTGCATGCCCGCTCCCTGAGGCGAGGGAGTGCTTGTTCCTTATATGGGGTGAGGGTAGGGGTGTGTCCAGAGATAGGGCCAGAGGGGTGGCTTAGGTGTTTTGCCCACCTCTTAGGTGGTGTTGTGTGCAGGGGGCATGCGCAGCACCCTGCTCTTGCTCCCGACCCCCCCGGAATATGTGGGCCCAGGAGACCATGCCTAATGGAAGCCCATCCATCTATATGATACTTTGACCATTTAAGACCACTGAATTTTCTGCCTGAATTAACTCGAGTAATACATTTTTGGGGGGCATTTTCTCCCAAGAATGGGCCAGACACTAAGGTGCATACTTCTAACCTTACGGGTTTGTCAAGGCTGTTTTATAATGGGTATGGATGGTTGGAGTCAGGGATGGGAAGAGAAGGACCAACTCTACCCATGCTTCAACTTTCTGTTGAACAAATCTAATGGTTCTAAGAATTAGAAATTCAACACTGTACTTCCAGGACATTATGAAGTATATTAATCGCAGTAATAAGAGAGAGCACATTTTAGTTACCAGTTTGTATGACAGATTTATTGCAATAATGACTGCAATTATTCACATTACCATAACAACACCATTTGCAATATAACTTTTAGTTCCTTCTATTAAGAGTTGGTGTCTATTTTCCCACCCCTTGAATATAGGCTAGCCTAGTGTCTTACTTTGACAAATAGAATGTGGGACAAGGGATCATATCCCAGTTCTAAGCCTGAATCTCATGAATTCTTGAGTGCTTGTGCTCATTTATTTGCACCTCTGACGCCACCATGATAACAAGCCCAGAATATTCTGATGAAGCATAGAGCAGAGAGGAGTGACTGTAGTCGTGGCCATCTTAAAAAGGTCAGTCTTCAACAATCCGCCAGTTGACTGTAGCTATTTGAGTGAGATTAGCCAAGCAAAGCCAAGTTCAGCCCAGCTCAGCAGAAGCACTGAGCTAAATAAACCTTTGCTATTTTTCACATAAAAATCAATTGCTTACTCTTTTATTTGTGTTTTAGCAGTCTTTTGTGTCAGGAAACTGTAAAGGACTCTAAATTCACATGGCATCATTACTTATAGTGCAATCATTCTGGCAAATGTATTCTGGCAGCAACTATAATGTAAATATTCATGCCTTGCTTTGTTTTGGTGTTAAGTCTTTTTCCTTAATATTAATAGTTACAACTATGTTCAATGAAGCATCTACCACATACAAATCATTATAGCATTTTATAAACATAATCCTATTTATTACTTACAAACCTTCCCACCCCCCCACACACACAAAAAAACATGTTAGGTTCTTTATTAGCTCTACTTTATAAAAGAAGACTCTAAAGATAAGTAGAAGAGTCAGGTTTAAAATTCTGCATTACTGCAAATAACCTCTTCTTGGCACCATGTCCTGCTTGTATTACTAAATGCATTGATTTGTTTTTTAAAATATGCCATCATATTCCTATCAAAGAACACTTGGAGGGTTATACTTTATTCAGATCACACCCTGGAACACTTAACCAGATATATAAGTGAGGGGAAAGTAAAAAGTCACATTCACCAGAAAGGGTGAAGTAACAGAAATCCCCCAGTCCCATATAGTGTCCTTCAAATTGAAGTTACACTTGACATTGATGCCTGTGGCATTCTCAGTTTTTTTTATATAAGAGTCAAGTTCAGAAAACAAAACCACTATTTCATTTTATGTTATTTCAGTATCCGTGTGTTGAAAGGTATTTATGTGCCTGGCACATACTATGCCCTGCAGAGGCAAAAATAAACAAGACAATGATTCTCTTTTAAACTCTAGCCAGATGGGAATTTGTCTTGAACAATTGAGTTTGGAAAAATGTGAGACCTTAAGAAAGTGTGACTTTTAAGAATGATGTGGATTCCTATGTTTTCAACATAGACATCTCATAGAAAGATGGAATATTTAAGATAACAATGAAAACAGAATATCTTAGAGAAATCCAAGAAAATCATCATTTGTCCTTAAGTGAATGTGATATCTAAGAAATGATACACTGAATATTAGGAAAAGCAAAAACTGCAGAAAAATAAAATTCAGTTCACAATTGAATGGAAAAATTTAGATATTGAAATTCCTTAATAGATGCCTCTTGTAGACTTACTATCATGGACCTGAACTGAGTAGCCCCCCCAAATTTACATTCTACCCACAGTTTTTATTTAACAAGTCCAAATTTAAGGTCATGTTGATGCAATGTCAAAAACAATGATTCTAAACAGGATTCGCTTTAGTGTGTATATTTATAAATTTTCTGAATGGAGAATAGGGTTTGAAATTTTGAAATACTTGAGGGTTATTAATGGATACAATACTTTTCCCTATAATTCATTCATTCTGTTCCTCATTACCTCCCTTATTCTGTTTTTAAATAGAAAAAAAAAGGAAACAGAGCTAAGCTGTATCCCTGAGTATATATCAGGAAGCAGTAGATTGCAGGAATATAGCAGTAAAAGCTTTTGATACAGATGTTAGTTCAGATCCTGTCTCCAATACACACTGACAGTGAATGTGTGAAATTTATTTCTGTAAGACTAAAATTCCTTGCCCATAAAAGGGGAACATTACCTTTTTGGGAGGATCAAATGAGATAATATATTTAAAGTATTTATTACAATACCAGCCATTTAGTAAGTGATAAATAAATATTATCTATTGAGACAGCAAAGGGACTCAATTAAATAAATAGATTCGTGAAATTGGTTCTTACCACGTTCTAGCTGCAGGCCCACTCGAGAAGGGTACCACTTTGGACCTATTCAATGAAAAATAACATTTAATTGTAAGCACAGGTGTAAACACATTTTATTTATTTATTTTTTAAATAAATACATTTATTTATTTATTTATTTATTTATGGCTTCATTGGGTCTTCATTACTTCTTAGGGGCTTTCTCTAGCTGTGGTGAGAGCGGGCTACTCTTCGTTGAGCTGTGCGGGCTTCTAATTGCGTTGGCTTCTCTTGCAGAGCACAGGCTCTAGGCATGCAGGCTTCAGTAGTTGTGGTACATGGGCTCAGTAGTTGTGGCTTGCGGGCTCTAGAGAGCAGGCTTAGTAGTTTTAGTGCACGGGCTCTGCGGCATGTGGGATCTTCCCACACCAGGGCTTGAACTGTGCCCCCCTGCATTGGCAGGCGGATTCTTAACCACTGTGCCACCAGGAAGCCCTAAACACATTTTAAAAGCAATAGTTTCCATTGGAAGACAGATTAGATCTCAGGAAGTGAATAAAAATTATCATTCAGTGCCAGAAATGGAGATAGTGGTTATCCTTTGCAGGGTGCTGAGAAGCACTGTGGATAGTTCTGGAAGAAAGCATGATGGGAGCTTTAGGAGTGGTGTTTTTCTGCTTTTTGATCTGAGGACTTTTTAAGTAGTTGCATTCAATTTGTGGACATGTTCTAAAATAAGTGACCTATGACTTGTGTGCTTTTCGAAAATTATTCTTCAAAAAATAATCTTAAACATCTTCATTTAAAACTGGAGAACTCTGACTTCATTTAAGATTTATTTAACATTAGCATGTGAAAGTGAGTTATTTTCTCTATCAGGAGTAAGACACTCTATCAGAATAATATATACCATCGACTTTTAGTATTATGGGCATATTAATTATAGCAGAATCATCACTTTAGTATCTTCTACTTATACTACTATTAGTAATACATAGATTACTAAAAATTCTGTCTGGTTAGGAAAATCAAAATACCTTTATTACACACTGCCATAAAAAAAAATGTTGGTTCACAATTACCAGAATATAATTATTTTCTCTTAAAATGAATTCTATGTTACTATTTTAAAGTCTCTATTGAAAATTTAATTCTTAACTTTGAAGTACAATTTTAAGCACATTCAGTTAATAAAAAATAAAAGAAGAAATCATCAAAAGAATATTCCACAGTTGTTATTTCATTCTCAAAACATTACTTTCTAAAGTGTCAGAGTAATTAATGATAACATGGCATAACTAGACTATTGGGATCAATTCTTTCTAAATTTACTGCAAAAAGACAACTATACATGCAAGTTCTCATGGACAAAAAACTCATAAGTCAAAACTTGTAATCACAAGTTAAAAGCTATTTAGGATTATATCTAAACAAAATTTAGTAATAGCAAGGCAAATGAGGACGACACAGACATTTAACTCTGACATTTGATTCTTTTTAATTAGAAAATATGCAGGTAAAGAGACTTTATTTTTGTTTTGTATTTACTAATAATTGTTATTATTTATATAGCCATTTGTTGTTCTGAAATGCATGTTAACATCATCTGTTGAAAAACATTTATAAATAGCTATCTTTATTATTCATACTGAAAATCTGCTGCCAAAGAAGCATAATGGAAACAAATGCAAAGAGATGTCTACAGTTTTAATTGTTTCCAATTATGGATATTGAAGAAAAGACAAAACTTATAACATTCCATTTATATTTGACAAATAGTCATTGAGCACTTATGATTAGTGTGCATAAGCTGTCAAGTTCTGTCCATTTTAACAATATTCATGTAAAACATCATTTTTAATAGCACTTTATGATGCCTTTAATGGTGGAAATGCCAACGCAAAACTTACTCTATCATTTTAGGCAAATAGATATGTCTATGAACTAGATGAATCAATACTGGCTGAATCCACAATGATCAGTCAGAGGAGTCAGAAGCTCTAAACACCTTCAGGGAAAACCATGTCCTTCCAACTCTCTCAACAAGGATAAACTATAAATCTACTTATGAAATAAACCCGGCACTTAATGGTTGTGATCTTTGAATACTGTGTCCTAGTGAAAGAGAATTAATAACTGCCTATTAAAGCTATAGATTAGTTTCAGTCATCTTTTCAAAGAGCAAAGCATACATTTTCTGAAATGCTCTGTGATTGTTGGGGTGAGATGGAATAGGCTGGAAGAACAGCAGAGAAAAAGACAGTTTATAAGGGATAAAGGACCCATGTTGTACAAGGTTTTTTAGCATATATGAATGGTCTAGAATATTATTTATAATGCTGAGTACATTTGAATTTGGACAACTGGCTCACAGCTGAATTATGACTGTGTAGTAGATCTAATGCATCTGCCAGTATCTTAAATTACTTAAGGTATTGAACTTGACTTGTGTAACTCCTGTCATATTCTAGGCATGACTTCGCGTTCTATCCTTGATGAATGGAAGTGTTCATATCACTATGTAGTAACATCCTAAATAAGTAATGTCTGCATGTAATTCAAATATATTTATTTTAGTAAGATAGGGTTTTCTAAACTGCTTGTGACCCATTAGTAAGTTGAAAAATAGAATTAATGTTATTCTCAGCATTATATAAAGGAGTAGAATAGAATAAAGCAGAAATGGATTGTCATGGCACTGGATGTCATATATTAGGATAAACTCTGGATAGACAGGTTCAGTATTGTTTCTTGAATTTTTGTTTCAATAACTTAAATTGTAGAGATACATTTGTGTTTTTATAAGATTAATGTTCATTCTTTATTCTGAATAATATGGATCTAATATATATATAGTATTTTATTATAAAATAAAATACATTTCCTAAAGCTCTGTATTATAGAGTTTTTTATAAAAATTGGCATCAGTGATTGAATTAAATCCTGTAAGATAAATAAAACAGATTTAAAGGTTTGAACATTTTCTTTCTTCAAAAAGATTTGTTTTAAAATTTTGAAACATAAAGGAAGAGGGCAATAATATAATTATATTGGACATAAATCATCTAAAATATGTTATAAGCTACATACACTCAAGTACATATGCCAAGATGTACCTAAGAACATGTTGACTGCCATCATTTTATTATGATTGGAATTCCTCTTATAGAATATTGATCAACAGTATAAATTTTAACTGAAATGCACCATTCATATTTCCAGGTATTCAATTTTAGAAATGACAAAAGTCAGCAATAGAGAAATATTTTATTCTTGACTCACTGATGGCATGTGTTCTATCTTTGTGTATATGAAAATATAGAGCCAATTAGTAGTTACAACATACAGACTAAAGCATGCATAGATTAAATTATTTAGTGTGGTATAGTTTATAAGGTATTAAAATTATTCTTGTTAGTTCTTGATTACACATGGTATTGAATACTTAAATGAAACATATGTGTCATATTAATACTGAAAGAGGAGAAATTTAGAAGAAAAAGTACTATAGGAACTTTTCAGAAATAATTAGTATCCTTCATGACCTAGAACTTGACTCCCTTACATAAGACTCTAGGTAAAACTTGCCCCCTAACCTCTACCATTTTCTTGATCACCAGTCCTACTAGGAGGGAGAAATTCTGAGAACAGTTAAGGATTAATTAAAGAAACCACTTAATTAACATGGTGGAATATTCATAGCGGACCACAGAGACGTTTGGGGAAAGAAAGCAGTGATTTATTTTTGTTGTTTACATCTTGGGTTCTTTGTGGCTGGTGCGGTGAGATGGGATGAAGAGTAAAGAGAAATAGAATGCAGTTCTTAAGAATATGCTATGCAGAGCTGGCTGTGTTCAAGAATTTAGCATAAGTAAGATAAAACAATGTTGTACAAGTTTCTATGCGGCTCAGTTCAGTGCCTCAAAATTCCATAACTGCATGTAGGAGAAAACAAGTGAATTTGTCTGGGTTGTTCACTGTGACCTACCACTAGATACAAGTGTTGCAGTCAGAGTTAATCTGGGAGATGACAGTTCCAGAGAGGAAGAAGCAAAGAAGGCCCATATTTTCTAAATAATTGATATATACAGGATATTAGGAAATACATTTGAAATGTTCAGAAAAATAAATATGTGACATGTCAACAAAACCTTTAGGTAATAAAGCCTCAAAAATGTAGCATCATAAATTTAAAGTGTATTAATTGTTATTTTCAATAACCCATTTGAAAAGTGAACTATATATAATTAATGTGTTTATATGTAATATAAATATGTTATATATTAACTTTTTTCAAATACAAGTACATATAAAAGGACTATGTGTATATATGTATAAAACAATGCAGATTCATTTTAAGGTTAAAAATATAAAAAATGGAAAAAATAGTTATATGAATAGATGAATAACAAGACATTAATACAAAAGAACCATTTAGAATTCTATCTGGAATAATAAAGTCTGGCATAATGTGAATATGTACTAAAAGTTAATATAATGCAAAATCTCTTAATGATATTCCCTATATGAAAATTAATAAAGGAAGGATATCATCAATATTTGATGAAGAGGTTTTCATGGTAAATTTCTGAGCATAGAACACTGCATTTCACCTTCAATAGACTTTTTTCTTACCCCAGAAAATGACAGTAATACTATAAATGCTAAAATAAACATAATTAGAAGACCATTAAAATCCTATAGGAAAGAAACATTTTTTTAAAAAATCTCTAAAACTTATGAAATCAACTTGATTTAATCTAAAATGATTTCCTGAAATGAACTAAAATAACTGCAAGTGTAATTGAAAAACAATTGTGAACCAGTAGCTGCTAAGTGCATTTCAAATGGCATCCCATTTCAAGATAACCTTGTAAGGCAAGCAAATAAAACCAGAGTGTAATGAGAAATAAATTAAAGGAACTATAAGCATGAGGTAAAATAAAGAAATTAATTTTCCAGAAGAGGGATGGTAGTAGTCTCCTGTGCTTAAATTCTATGACACCAGATCTGAGTTTTGAACATACATCTATACACAGCACTTTGAAGAAAAGATAACAGGCAAGAGGCCATTTGTTGAAAACATCAAGCATGATGATTGGTCTTGAAATGCTGCTTTTCATGAGGTGATTCTGAAACATTGTATATATTTTATCTAAAGAAAAAGATTTAGGGGAAAATGAAAGTAATTTTTAAATACTGAAAAATTATTAAGCAGAATAAAAACAAGGACTATTAAAAACACCTTTAGGGTTAACTGGAAGAAAGAGTATTTGTGCAAGGTAAGAATTTCACTGAAAGTGGTTAACCACTGGCTTCCTCTCATAGATATGTGTAATGTGAATATTTAAAAGGTAATGTAGCATAAATTCCTCTATTTTGTGGGGAGGTGGACTGAAAAACTTTTAAGATACATATCACTTCTCAAAAAAGCATTTATTAATAATTCTGTATTATTAAAAAATGAATATCTGAAACTTTGTATCAGGTTTTGTCAATCATCCTAATAATATATATTTTTAATCCTTGCTTAAGGTAAATTAAATTAAGAAAAATAATTGGCATAATAAGCATAAACTACATAACATGCATAATGCTTGTATGTATAATAAGCAGACATAAAATTTTTCATCATAGAATACTCATACTGTAAAATTCTTCAAAATATATCTACTATTAATCATAACAATGAAAAAGATAAGGCCAAGTATGATGAAATTATTTGCCTAAATTAAATCAATGATTTAATGGTTAAGTCTGGTCTAGCACCCAAGACTCTCAATTCTCAATTTACTAAACTTTCTAATATACCGTGTTTTATTTTTTTTCTGATTCTTTTAAATCAGTAAATAGCATGTCAAAGAGTAGTAAAAGGAAAGCAATAAGTGAAGGACAGGAAAATGAATATATGTAGCCACTCTTATTCCTCAATCCCTTGATTGTTCTAAGCCTTAACTGGGACTTTTATTTTATTTATTTATTTCTTATTGACATATAGTTGATGTACAATATTATATACAAATGTACAATATAGTGATTTGCAATTTTTAAAGGTTGTACTCTATTGATAGTTATTATAAAATATTGGCTATATTCCCTGTGTTGTACAATAAATCCTTGTAGCTTATTTTATATATAATAGTTTGTACCTCTTAATCCTCTACCGCTATGTTGATCCTCTCCCTTTCTGTCTCCCCACTGGTAACCACTAGTTTGCTCTCCATATCTGTGAGTCTGCTTCCTTTTAGTTATATTTACTAGTTTGTTGTATGTTTTTAGATTCCACAGATAAGTGATATCATACAGTACTTTTCTTTCTCTGTTTGGCTTATTTCACTTAGCATAATACCCTCCAATTCCATCCATGTTGCTGCATATGGCAAATTTTCATTCGTTTCTATAGATGAGTATTAGTCCATTGCATATATCTATATCACATCTTCTTTATCCATTCATTTGTTGATGGACACTTAGGTTGCTTGCATATCTTGGCAGCTGTAAATAATGCTGCTATAAATTTTGAAGTAAATTCTTGTTTCCTCTTATCTTTTTTTCTGTTATGCATATTAATGTCTTTGAAATTGAAACATTTCAGTAGCAAATTTAAAGGACAAAAGAATCATGTCAGTTATAAATGGTTTAAATGGCATATCACTGTTTGTATTGCATAATCTGTGGACTCTCTCTGGATGGAAACTTATTGCAAGTTTGCCAAATATATGATCATTTACCTGTGTCTTTTTTTTTTTTTTTTTTTTTGCGGTACACGAGCCTCTCACTGTTGTGGCCTCTCCCGCTGCAGAGCACAGGCTCTGAATGTGCAGGCTCAGCAGCCATGGCTCACGGGTCCAGCCGCTCCGTGGCATGTGGGATCTTCCCGGACCAGGGCACGAACCCACATCCCCTGCATCGGCAGGTGGACTCTCAACCACTGTGCCACCAGGGAAGCCCTATCTGTGTCTTCTTGTTTATGCAGGAATTGAAATGCACTGCAATGTTATAAATTATATTTAATACATACTAAGTGCCCACTTATACACGATAAGAATCTATATGGCATGATTACCATTCTTCAGTATTTTATAAATTAAAAAGAACAACTGATGACTCAGAATGATGCACATAACATATTTTACAATGTCATTTTTAAGAGACATTGGAATTCAGAGAAGCCTGAAGTGACTGAATACTGGAAAAGCATGGGAGTATTTCATGGGCAGAGACTTTATTAACACATAATATATAACTAATTAGAAGAAAATAGGAAAGGTCAGGTGAGAAATATATGTGGAAAATTAAAAAGATACATTGAATCATTTACCTTCCAATATGTGTGTGTATCTTCAATACATGCACTGAAGTAAATGTAACTTTGTAGAAAATATGTTATTTCCCTAAAAATAACAAATTAAAATAGCAGATAACAAAGCTGATGGATTCAATTTAGGGATAAATAGTTTTGTGACTTTCCATAGTCAATGATTGCATTTGGTTGGAAACTATATTTCCATGATCATGATTCAGTGTATTCACACTGATAATAAATAAATCTTCCAAGGTATGTTTATGATATGAATAGTCAAATTAATATACTCAATCATCAGTACTTTTTAAAATTAACCTTTGAAATGCAGCATATAATACAATAAATGATCAAAGACCAAGATTAAGTCCAGAGAGCATCAGATATGTAAAGTGTCTCATAAACTTAATCACCTAAATTTATTAAAAAATGAGTAAAGATGTAAAATAAGGAATCAAAAACATGAGAAAAGTATATGGCACTATAAACATTTAGAGTTTTATTTGATAAAATACCAAATAAAATTTATAGAAAACAAACAGTTAATTTTATAGTAATAAAAATGTAATGGAATGATGGTATAGTCAATACTACGAGGCAGAAGAGAGAATTTGTCAATTGGAAGATGAACCAGAAGAAATTACTCAAGAAGAAGAAAATTAAAAGGAATAAGAGAATATAAAAAACATTAAAAGAAATAGAAAATTGAATGATAATCCATACATTAGACATCCTTAAGCATATGCAAAGAATTCCATTAACTGCAATAGTAAACTATATGTTCTACCCAATTCTTCCTATTAAGGACAACTAAGAAAGTATGGCAAAATATTTTATCAAAATCTTCATAGAGTTAATAACAAAAATGAAGTATTATGAAGCTAATATCTGGGAGAAAGGGAATCCCAGAAAGCTGAGCCCAGCAACTGAAGCCACATTCCTCTCAGGATATCTGCTTATATTGAAAGAGACAGCTGAGCAAGGCTTTTCACAGACTCACAAGCCTGAGAAAACAGAAAAGCAGATTTTATTCTCAATCAAGAAGGAAAAGTCCTAGTAAAAGCCCACTTTTTCAACCGGTATCACAAAATAAGGACAAATCAGAAACACAAGTTCTCACAAAGAATGAAGCTGAATTTTGAATCATCTTAATACTTGTTTGGATTCAAGGGATCTGTAAGTTCCAAAGTCCAGCCCTACTGCCTGAAGAAGCAAAAGTAAATCTCTGACTTACTTCACTCTGTATGACAGACTCTAGTCAGAAAGAAAAAGACAAATACCGTATGCTAACACATATATATGGAATTTAAGAAAAAAATGTCATGAAGAACCTAGGGGTAAAGCAGGAATAAAGACGCAGACCTCTTAGAGAACGGACTTGAGGTTATGGGGAGGGGGAAGGGTGAGCTGTGACAGGGCGAGAGAGAGTCATGGGCATATACACACTAACAAACGCAGTAAGGTAGATAGCTAGTGGGAAGCAGCCGCATGGCACAGGGATATTGGCTCGGTGCTTTGTGACAGCCTGGAGGGGTGGGATGGGGAGGGTGGGAGGGAGGGAGACGCAACAGGGAAGACATATGGGAACATATGTTTATGTATGACTGATTCACTTTGTTATAAAGCAGAAACTAACACACCATTGTAAAGCAATTATACCCCAATAAAGATGTTAAAAAAAAAAAAAAAGTAAATCTCTGGAGACATACAATTTTATCCAGTCTTTAATTACCTCACATTTTTTGATATTTTCAAATTTCATGAAGGGCAATTAGACTGAGAACAGATTTCAAAATGATGGCAACAAGAGATATTGTTCAAATAGCTTCCAAATGGAGTATTTTTTAAAGGAAATATAAAATAGTAACATTATTAGTTAGACTAACAAATCTTACCATTAATAGACCCTTGTTGTCTGTTAGTAGATGAACATCCAAAGGATCAACTTTGAGAAAAAGAAATTGATTCTAGGACTGAGATGAGATAAACTAAACAATATTGAGCAAAGAAACTAGCACATAAGTAGATGTTTTATATAAGATAGCAGAATATCTATATAATTTGAATATATAAATTAATAATGATAAATAAGTAATAATTTACATTCATATACAAAAACAAAATACTGGACAGCAATAATGTACAAAGTGGAAAGTATTCTTTGGATTTAAGCATTCTGAATACCTTATAAAATTTAAGAAGGATGTAAAAAGTAGTAGTTAATCTCAGATTTTGATAAAACGTTTTTAAAATTTTTTGAGCAGTTTTATTAGTAAAATTTTGTACATCTGGGAATCCAAACTTTTTCTTAATAATGGCAAACTATTTTCCTTATTCTGGCATCCAGAGATGTACACAACTTTCTCCTTTCCTGTCCAGCAAAAGCCCTGC
Source organism: Globicephala melas (assembly GCF_963455315.2). Taxonomy (NCBI): domain Eukaryota; kingdom Metazoa; phylum Chordata; class Mammalia; order Artiodactyla; family Delphinidae; genus Globicephala; species Globicephala melas. Next base: position 82,608,802 of record NC_083318.1, read on the forward strand.
TCCAATGGGAAGTTCTCATGTGTACAAAACAGAATTAAGGGACAGGAAATATTGACCAGGCCATGGAATGCTAAATAGGAAACACGGTAGCATTACAGAATGTCCTGTGTACGTTGAATTATCACTTTAGCTACATTGCTTTAGTAGTACTTTTATACTCTTTCCAAACAGTAAAAGCCTAAAAGCCTGAACAAATGGGCAAACACATGATTTCTGTTTCTTTTCTCATTGGAAATAAACACCAAGTATCATACAAAACCCTTCCTTGATGTACTACAATACTTTCTGGTGATTTAATATTGTTGAATCAGTTGTTTTTTTTGTGAGAAATGATTCCTTCCTTATAGTACTTCACTAGAAATAAATGAACCATTTTATTCCCTGTACACCATAAATGCCGCCTACGCAATTAAGTGAAAACGCTAAAATGGAATCAAGGAAACCAGTAAAAATATGTGTGATAGTGTTTATGTATCTGAAAAATAAGAGGACAATTTCCTATCTTATACCCAATAACAAGTTTTAACACTCAAACCAGCATCAACCAATGTGTATAAATTTTGCTGACCTTGAAAAGAAAATGCATCTGCTAGAGAGTTTGCTATTACAAAGTTCTCAAGTAAGAAAGACAAAGTGTTATAATGCTGTATAATCTGCAACCACAAGGCAAGCCTTCTGTAGGAAAACAGACATGGTTCTAAAAATATTTAAAAGCTGCATAAACAAATATTCAGAATTATAAAATAAAGATTATGAAAGCAAGAGACATAAAGTAACAAGCCAATTTCACAGTAAAATACAGGGCACAAAGCAAGAAAATGTGGGACAGGAAGAAGAGCATACAGAGCACAACTGAACTATTTCTTTGTCTTCCCTGGTTTAAGTTTATAACCAGTTTGTTCACGTAATTACCCACCATACTTCTAAGGAACCACCAGGATTGATCATCATGCCTATACTCCCATTTACTTTAGATATCATTTAGTTGTTCAAGTGTCTCAGAGCATCCAATATCAGAGTGATACTTCTCCCAATTTGGCTTTGTACAACAACTAATCAGACCTAACTGTCCACCTATCCATGTTTTCTCAGACTCCTCCAATGTACTTAAGGGCATTTATAGTCTGTCATCAGCAACAACTTTTAAATCAACAACTTCCACTCAAAAAATCCCTCAATCTTCTTACTTTAATGTAAAACTTTTCTGCATCTTCTTCAACTGGTATTTATTCTTTATGCCAAACCCAATTGTGTGCCTAGAAGTATATTAGGAATCCTCCTTGCTGTTAAATCCAAAACATTTTTCCCCATTCTCCTCAGGTAATGCCTATCAACACACTTTACTACTTAGCATTATTTCTTCTTGTTGACATCTATGATCCACAGGTATTTCCATCTAAGTCACTGAGGACTTAACTCAGAGCAACCTCTCTACCACTATTCATTTACCATTGTACCATTGTAGGTGATTTTAATATCACTTAAATTCCCTGTCCTTTAGTGCCTTGATCTACTCATCCAAATATTCTCTGTCTACTCTCTTACTCTTTCCCAGAGTCTCATGCTCACCAATAAATGCATTGCCTCCAAAACACATATTTCCAACCTCCTACTTCCTCATCATCACTACCATTCCTTCCTATTTAATTAAGTTAGTATTTCTAGCTCAGATAATTTTTGATTCTCCAAGGACTTCCCAAAAATTATCTTACTATTTTCACTATGATAAGTTTTTTATTTTTCCCACATTTAAATTTTTCTCTAGGCTCAATTCTAGTATCCATAATTGTAATCACACCTAATCAATGATCTTAACTACTTCACTACTTAGAAAATGCTAAACCTTGTTGTATTCAACTATTCCATTCTCTGTGTCTGAATCTGAGTTTTTGAATGGTTTTCCTCTGATGCTATCACTTCCCTGGTTTCCCTTATACTATCAGAATGAGCAGACCCCAGTACTACTTCCCAGTTACTTTTTCCCATTACCTTGCTTTTTGATCTTTCTATCTGAAATGATTTTATGTAGCTATTAAGATGCTTAGTATACATTCCTCCTTACTGTTGTGCAACATCATGAGGATAGGTAGCTATAGTCATTTGTATTACCACTATATAGGGAGATTAGAAGATTACCTGGCACAGAGGAATGTGTGAATTTATAAGATTTGAATAAACACATGGCCTCTTATTGAAGAATAATTGGCAGAAGATATGCACCATAGTTTTAATAAAATGTAATATCAGTTATTTATAATAAATCCTTTTCCCTGTATAATGAATCAGTGTCTTGTTACTAGTTAATTGCAAAGTCTGTGGACATTGACTGGGTTTAAATCCTGAGACTATAATCTACTAGTTGTCTTATTTATCTTGAGCAAGTTACCTTTCTGAATCCTATTTTTCTCGTATGTTAAGCAAAATTTTTTGAAAACAAATAGAGGAGGGATAACAAAGTTATCTAACTCTTAGGGATGTTTTGAGACTTAAACGAGATAATGCATGCAAATAATCAAAAACTCTTAACAACTAATTGAAAGATGTGATGTGTGTAAGAAAGATTTGTGACTGCTGAAATTAACAAAGATAAGGGGGAAATAGATTGTAATCATTTCCAAGACAGAGTGCATGGACAAATTGAGCCAGGTAAGAAATAAATACTGTGATACAGTGTCTATTTGCCTACATCTTCTTCATGTGTTCATGTTATTTACTTTGCAGTAAGTTACTGTTTCTCAGTGGTGCAAAGTGATCATGCTCATAAAAAATGTGTAAGAACAATTGTAAATTTCACACTATGCTAATATAATTCTCCTATTTATCAATCATATATGAACTCACTAGAGTTACAGAAACTAATAGAGCAAATAAATAATAGAGTATGAATAATGTCACAGTCAAAACACAGTTGCTCTTCAACAGGGACAAAACCAAGGAAACATTCCTCACCCCACACCTCAAATTATACATTAAATAGATTTTTCTTTGCCGCCACCAAGATGAACATACACACATACACGCAGAGTATGAGGACATTATGAGAATCTTCTGTGCCATAAGAAGCTTGAACCTGATGCTGGAGGTAGTTAGGTAGTAAGGACAAGATACTAGAGTAGGTCAATATATGAGAAAATGTATCCAACAGGAGTCTATGCAGGTATCTAGATTAAAAATTACAGATTAAAAATTACAAAGACTTAAACTGTGGTTATGAGAATTAAGGTGATTTGCAGATTTCAAATATACCAATGGTATCAAATTGGTAATTTTTTCAGTAGTAGTCACTTATTTATTAATCAGAGGCCCCTTTCAGAAAATCGCATTGTAATTTCTGAACACAATCTAAGAATTTTAATATGGCTTTATGTACACATGCCTGCACAGCCAGACCTATATACAAACAAACACAAATAGTTGCTCTTATAATTGAGATATTTCACCTTTTTTGGGATTAGGAAAGTTTACATTAATTTGTCATTCCCCAAACCCAATAGCTTCAAATATAAACAAAATGCTTAGGATATATATGACTTCTCATTATCAAACTACTACAATTACTGAGAAATCCAAACACAGTTTTCAGCTAAGGCAGATAAACAGTTCATAAGGTGAAAATCTTCCATGTCAATAAACCCTAGAACTTTTTAAATGACATTTTTATATCACAAGATGATTTAATATGAAGTACATTTTATTATATATTGTCCCAAAGATTACTTCTTTTCAGTTTTCACCAATTGTTAAGACTTGGAAAAAACCTTGAATGTTTCCAGATTGAGTCTATTCCCCCAGGTATGTGTGTCAAAATTCTAATGAATTGCTCTTAGGTGTCTGCAATATGTACAAGATATTGAGATGCCAGATTGGCTGTTTAATATACAGTTGAAAGTTCTAAGAAGGAGACAGTTTTGATTTCTTTTATTCATTAGTGATATTTTCTAAGCCATGGGAATTGTTGAGAACATAACATAAGAGAAAGAAATGTAGAATTAAAAGGGGAAATTGTTGAAAATAGAATCTGAGAAGTAATGAATATTTAAGAGTCCAAAAAATGATGAGCGGTCCTCAAAGGAGTCTGGGAACAAGAAGTTTTAGAGATGACAAAAGTCATATATAATGTCTTAAAATCAAATGGGCAGAGAGTTAAAATCAACAAACAAATGAACACAATCAAAGAGAAGAATGGTGTATTAGGTCAAATGCAACTGAGAGTTCAAGTTACACATGACCAAAAATGATCCATTGCCTCAGCAAAACAGAAACTGCCAGTGACCTTAGACAGGTCTTTGGCATGCTGACAAAGAAAACTATTTTGAAGTGACTGCTAAGTGATGGATAGAAGAAGGAGTGATGGTATTGCTAGAAGTGGTTTGTAAGTTGAGATATTCTTTTTTATTTATTATTTTAAAATTTTTATTTATTTATTTATTTTATATAGCAGGTTCTTATTAGTTATCTATTTTATACAGATATTCTTTTTTTTAAACACCTTTATTGGAATATAATTGCTTTACAATGGTGTGTTAGTTTCTGCTTTATAACAAAGTGAATCAGTTATACATATACATATGTTCCCATATCTCTTCCCTCTTGCATCTCCCTCCCTCCCACCCTCCCTATCCTACCCCTCTAGGGTGGGACAAAGCACCAAGCTGATCTCCCTGTGCTATGCAGCTGCTTCCCACTAGCTATCTATTTTACGTTTGGTAATGTATATATGTCCATGCCACTCTCTCACTTTGTCACACCTTACCCTTCCCCCTCCCCATATCCTCAAGTCCATTCTCTAGTAGGTCTGTGTCTTTATTCCCGTCTTGCCCCAGGTTCTTCATGACCTTTTTTTTTTTTTCTCTTAGATTCCATATATACGTGTTAGCATATGGTATTTGTTTTTCTCTTTCTGACTTACTTCACTATGTATGACAGACTCTAGGTCCATCCACCTCACTACAAATAACTCAATTTTGTTTCTTTTTATGGCTGAGTAATATACCATTGTATATATGTGCCACATCTTCTTTATCCATTCATGTTGATGGACACTTAGGTTGCTTCCATGTCCTGGCTATTGTAAATAGAGCTGCAATGAACATTTTGGTACATGACTCTTTTTGAATTATGGTTTTCTCAGGGTATATGCCCAGTAGTGGAATTGCTGGGTCATATGGTAGTTCTATTTGTAGTTTTTTAAGGAACCTCCATACTGTTCTCCATAGTGGCTGTATCAATTTACATTCCCACCAGCAGTGCAAGAGTGTTCCCTTTTCTCCATACCCTCTCCAGCATTTATTGTTTCTAGATTTTTTGATGATGGCCATTCTGACAGTTGTGAGATGATATCTCATTGTAGTTTTGATTTGCATTTCTCTAATGATTAGTGATGTTGAGCATTCTTTCATGTGTTTGTTGGCAATCTGTATATCTTCTTTGGAGAAATGTCTATTTAGGTCTTCTGCCCATTTTTGGATTGGGTTGTTTGTTTTTTTTGATATTGAGCTGCATGAGCTGCTTGTAAATTTTGGAGATTAATCCTTTGTCAGTTGATTCATCAGATACTCTTGATAAAAGAATAAAGAGGAAGCATCTGAAGATATAAGGAGAATGAGAGTAAAGGAATAAATCTCATTTATTTAAACGATATGGAGAGAGGATTGCACAGTGGAGCTAAGAATTTGATATGGATCAACCAGAAAGAGAGCAATTTAGGTAAATTACAAAAAAAAAAAATCAATGTTAAGCTAGATGATAAATCCAAAGACAGGTGGTGTTCTAGAGACTGTGTATCTCCCTGAGTTCCAGAAACTGGAAGTCCTGAAGCAAAAGAGAGAGATGTTTAGAATAATAGATGGTCAAGAGATTTGTTCAGAGTTTCAAATATTGAAATTAACTTCTAACTAATGACAAATCTCATGGTATTGATAAGGGGGTAAGTAGCTAAAGCAGAGTGGAAGTGAAAATAGCAGAAAATCAAGGAGTTCTGGGACTAGCATACTGGATGGTTATTATTTTAGGTGTAATTTTCAATGAAATGCCAGAACTTCGAATGAAGGTGAAATTTTAGTCAGATTCTAGAGCCATCAAAGAAAATAGAGAAAGGTTATGTAGGTAAGTACAAAATAAAGAGGAATGAAGTGTAGTAAACTAGAATAACATGAATCTTACAGAAGGTGAAGTTTTATGTGAAAGAAAATTTAATGACTTAAATTTTAAAAGTTAACTAGATGAATGATGTACTGTGGATTATGACAAAATATAGGAATTTTACTTGATGAACATACAGTCAACCTCAAATTATACTATAGATATGTCTATCTAAAATATTCTTTTTAGATTAAATCATTTTACTTTTGACTCTCCTACATTACTTAGGTACAGCCCAGAAATGACCAAGATAGGCTTTTAGACTCAAGTGATACTGTAATAGGGAATTAAGATATTCTCTTGTTAAGAACATATAGATATAACAAGTAGTAACGTGTTAATCATAATATATTTGTATTATATATACATTATTTGGGGTTTCTGAAAATCTTTTGTCTATACTAAATAAGTTAGCCAGGAAAGATTGCTTAATTCATACAAATGCATTTCATAATTTTCTGAAAAGACTTTAGAACATCTCTATACTTGCCCAGCTCTATGGTGGAAAAGGTAAATATTTTAACAATATGTTCAATTGATGATACACCTTGCCCTAACATCTAATCATACACACACACACACACACACACCCTAAGTTCTGTATATTAAAATGCACAGAATACTTATATAATACCACATAATGCTACCCTATAATCATTTAGATGGTACTATGAATAAAAGCTGTTTCAGTGTGGCTTTATTTGACAGTTTATTCTAACTCATTTCAAGAGAGAACTAGTACTCATTAAAATATATGGTGAGGGCTTCCCTGGCGGCGCAGTTGTTGGGAATCCGCCTGCCAATGCAGGGGACATTGGTTCGAGCCCTGGTTCAGGAAGATCCCACATGCCGCAGAGCAACTGAGCCCATGCACCACAACTGCTGAGCCAGTGCTCTGGAGCCCACAAACTAGAGCCTGCTTGCTGCAGCTACTGAAGCCCGTGCTCCTAGAGCCTGTGCTTCGCAACAGGAGAGGCCACCTCAATGAGAGGCCCCTGCACCACAGCAAAGAGTGGCCCCTGCTCGCCACAACTAGAGAAAGCCTGTGTGCAGCAATGAAGACCCAATGCAGCCAAAAATAAATTAAATAAATAAATTTATTTTAAAAAATAAAATAAACTATATGGTGAAAAGATAAGAGTGCTATTCAGGGTGATATTTGGTAACTATTAAAAATTAAATATTACTGATTTATATAAATATTGGGATTATAATTTTGTAAAGCATTATGCCCCTGAAAATGTTTAGAATTCAAATTTATGAACCCTAAAAATAAATGAAAGGGATGTCAAGAAGTTATCTTCTGAGAATTATGAATGAAAGAAGAGAGAAATCATGATACAAAATAAATGACCATGGGAACATTTTTAAAGTAGAAGTAATTCTCTAAGATTTAAATTTCTAAGATTTAGATATTTAAAAAAGAAAATATATAAAATATCTATATGAGAGAAAACAGCTCTATAAATTTATTAATAATATGTGAGTAGAAGCTAAAATTTTAAAAATGACAAAGACAATTGAAATGGTGAGAATCCTATATCCATTCCTTATACCAGGATATATTCCAGATACCAAAAATATTTTATGTAAAAAACAAAACCATAACTTACAAGTGTAAAAATAAAACATCAGTAACATTTTTAAAGTTTGGAGGATGAAAAAAATAATTCTAAGCTACATAAAACAGAAAATATGAAATATGTAATTGGCAAATTTAGATTTATAAGATTTATTTTTTCCAGAAGAAAATAAAAAACAGTGACTGTGGCCTGTACACCAATTAGTAAAGACATATATTATTAAGGCAATAAAAACATCTGAATAAACAAAAATGTGGGTAAAGACCTTGAATGGGCAATATCCAGAAAAAATACATATAAATCACAAACAAGGGTATGAAAAACTTCTCTAGTGATCCAATACATGGAATCTAATACTAAATGAAATTGTTTTTCCAATCCTTAATTACTAAAAATTGATATCTGTGAATATCCAGGGTTATTGAGAAAAGGGAAAAAAGACATTCTGAAGTATTGTTTTGAGTCTGTAAATTAGGAGGGTAAATTTTGCAATAATGTATTACATCAATAATGAATACATCAATGCATAGTACATGGTAAATGTTCAATAAATATTTTTCAACATTCAACAAATATTGCTGAATAAACAAACATAATATTGCTTTATTATGGAAAGTTAGGTATGTATCCAGAGAATGTGTATTGCTCATCCAAGCAAATGTATATCTCCAGTAATTTTTTTTTTTTTTTTTTTTTTTTTTTTTTTTTTTGCGGTACGCGGGCCTCTCACTGTTGTGGCCTCTCGCGTTGTGGAGCACAGGCTCCAGACGCGCAGGCTCAGCAGCCGTGGCTCACGAGTCCAGCTGCTCCGTGGCATGTGGGATCTTCCCGGACCAGGGCACGAACCCGTGTCCCCTGCATTGGCAGGCGGACTCTCAACCACTGCGCCACCAGGGAAGCCCACGGGAAGTTTTTTTTAAGTTTCCTGAAATCTTAAAAAAAGATCCACATAGTTTTAGGCAGAATGTCACCTGGACTTGTATAATTCTTTATTTTTCATCTCAGTTTTCAAAGCAAGGTTTAATTCTTCTGTGAGACCTTTGTGAGAAGATGAGAATGACTAGAGTGTGGTGTATAGAGACATGAGTATGAAAATCACTGAAGCTCTCCAGGAGAGACTTCAAGATACAAACAAGAATGATAATTACAAGTGTTAATGAATAAATAAATGGAGATAAAGAAAGACTAGTGGAGGATTTGCAGCTGAGGGCTTTTCACCATTTTGGTACATGAAATAAGAAGAGGAGAAATAGGTCAAAGTATATATTTGTATGTGTATGCATATATATAATTTATAATTTTATCTCTTTTTCATGAAAACCATTGCTCTTTTCCTTTTGCCTTAACAGCTAATATTATGACTGTAGTTTCCTCCCCTTTCCACCTCTTCACCAGTCTGATTGTTATGGTGTCACCAAGGTAATCTAAAATATGACTCATAACAAAGCAGAACTGAAAAATTATGAGCCTTAGAAGAGCATAAGATAGTCATTTTATAGGACAAGAAAAATCAGAGTAAAGAAAGTTCTAAAATAGAGCTAAGAAAAATGTTACACTAACACAAGTCAGAGAAATAGGAGGGAGACAAGAAATCAAGTTTAGTCAGAACACCTAAGAGAAGAAAGGATAGAGATAAACGACATGTAGAGAGAATTTTCCCCTCAGGAAACCTAGTCTTCTGATAAGAGTTATATATATATATATATATTATTTTCTTTTCTTTACAAGATTAACAATTCCTATTATAACTCCAGGGCCTAAAAATAAACATCATCCAAAACATCTTAATAAAAAATGATTTGGTGTCAAAAAGTAAAGAAGTAACTGTAAAAACCTTACTGTTACAAAACTGTAGTTATAAAACAACTGTAGATATAAAACTACATATATAATATATATTTTTATGTTAAAATAATTTATGAATTTGAATAAAGTATTCAATATTGGTCAATCTTAAAATATGCTAAAAACATGAAATATTAAGGCAATCAACACATAATTTTTTTTACCATTATATATACAGTCACATATTGTTAGATTTAGCAATATTTTTTTATTTCCTTTCACCGTTTGGCAAATGCATTAAGCATAATGTCCAATTTAATTCACTTCTAGATATTTCTCTGTAATGTGATACAGAAAAAAATGTTTTTGTGTTTCTGTACTTTGTAAAACCTGAAGACCAATACGTCTTTGAAATACACTATAATAAATACAAGATCTTCTGAATCTTATTTTTCTTTAAGTGATGGGTATACTTTTAAAGTAAAGGTAATTTTGAAAAAGTAGAAAAAGTTACAATTTATTTAAAGCTGATAAAGTTTAGAACTGTGCTTCAAAAAGTGAATAAAATAATAGGGGTCAAGAAATCCTTAAGTCTTGATACAGGTATTAAAACTAACCATATTATCATCATATTTTCAACTGTCCAGTTCTGAAACTGGATGTTACTAGGATTTTTCACAAGCTATTACACCTCACTTTCCTAATTACTAGAAAAGGCTCTAGACCACATAAATGTAGAACTGGTTCTAAAATTTTAAGTCACTGTATAATTATGTCTATATGTAGATACAAACTAACATAAAAATAGTCATAATATCACACATCAAGGTGACGGCACATTCTTTCTAAACATACATTAGCTTTTGACTAACTTCCTTGTTTCCAGACAGTGATAGAAATAATATATTCTTACATTGTCATTATTAACTTAAATGAAATAATTTTGTTGTATCTTTCTGCTTTATAGCAAAAAAGTCTTTTTTAAATGTCTTCGCACTTATTACTACAATCTAAACTTTCTGAAACTTTACTAGATAAAATTACTAAGTCTTTCAAAGGATGGAAATTCAATTGCTAGCTTAACAAAACAAATGCATTTAGAATGTAAATAAACTGGAAATACTTGAAATAACCAGGGTAACATCTTTCACATATGTACTAAGGTAGAAATTTTGAGTTTTCAATAATTTAGAAAATATTGGCATAAATATACAGAGAATTTAATTACCAAGCTAAAAGTTAGAGAATTAATCCACAAGAGATCTCTGCACTTCACTTGTTTTATTCTTTTTTCTCTACTATAATGCATTTCTGGTTCTCTTCTGCATATCCAAATCCTACATGTCCTTATGGCAAAATATCAAAACTCACCTGCCTCAAGAATTTTAAACTGGCTAAGCATATTTCAAATAATTCTGTTTCATCCTGTATCTGCTTTATGTTCCTATTAAAAATTCTAAATAGAGCTTTCCCCAAATATTTATAAATTTTATATACATTGACTACTTGGGTTTTATTTTTATATTCTTTATATATATATATATATATATATAAAATCTTCTTCATGAGCAATTTTTTGAAGGCTAATAAGATGTCTTCTATCTTCATTTGATTATTCATTATGCCTAGCATAATGTCATATACACAAAAAGTATTCAGCAAATAGTCTACATTTTTCCTGAAAGAAAATAATGAAAATAATAAAACAGTTCTACCAATTTTACTCTCAAGTATTGTTAAACAATTTGATGTATTAAATTGTGAGCTTTAACTATTTTCAGAAAAGAAATGTTGTTCAACTAAATCCAAAAGTATTAAAAATGCTCCTTAGCAAAATCCACAGAATGTACAACACCAAAAATGAATCCTAATGTAAACTGTGGACTTTGGGTAATTATGATGTGTCAATGTAAGTTTGGGGGGTGTACAAATGTACGACTCTGTATGCTTGTGGTGGAGAATGCTGTACCCCTGTGGGGCAGGTGTATATGGGAACTCTGTATTTTCTGCATAATTTTTCTGTGAATCTAAAACTGCTCTAAAAATTTAGTTACTTAAAAATTGTTACCTAATAATTATAGACATTATCACTATGTTAACAATTATAGCTAAACTAATTGAAAAGTTGTAAAAATAAAAGAAATCTCATATAATTATTTCCCGATAAATAGTAACAGGAGATCTCTTAATGAGATCTCTTAAATCTAGCTATTAAAATTAAATAACAATTTAAATGCATTGTTTAAAGAATTTCTGTGTGGAAGATATTTGACCAGTATAAATACTGAAGTAAAAATTTGCTCTATATTTGCTTAAATGTAAAGAAATATCTTATATTGATTAATGCCTTTCACATATAGGAAGTTTCTTGTTAGTATGAAAAAAGTTCAAATAAAAAACTGAAAGAGTGTTGAAGATTAAAATGTGAATTAGAAAGTTAGATATGAAAATGTTCACAATGAAGAAGTGTTTAGAATAGAATAGAATATTTCTGAGTTCCATGTAAAAATATGATTTCCACACACTCTTTCCAGCGTAATATTGAACTTATTCTTACAGGTAAATCTTAAGCAATTTGAGAAAAAAAAGACTGTAATATAAATTCAAAATTGTGTATAAAACTTACATGCTTTGTGAAATTTTTGTTTCACGTCATGAATAGTAGATTTTTGTGTCACCTGAAAAATAAAATAGAATTATAAGGAAAAAGTGTTCATTTGTTTGCTACATATTTGTTTAAGAAGAAAACATAATTTAATATATTCAAAATGTAAAATAAGTACAAAATAGCCAGCTTGTTTTGTTTAGCTCTTTAGGCACTACTGCTTTGACAACCTTGAAAATTTTCATCAGTATAGCTTTTTCCAAAGTTTTATATTTGTATATAATAATAATAGTATAATCATGTGAGTCCATCCAAATTTTTATCTCAAAATATACTTTTGAATTTTCTCTGCCCATATTATTAAATTTCTGGTTTCCAAATTGATGAGACTATCAATTAAAAGTATGAGTAAATGCAAAAAGAGAAAAAATATATAGTAAAAGAGTTTATCAGAGGAGGCCAGGGATATAAAATTGATTTACATGGACAAAAGAGGGAAATGTTTACTTCAAAATATTATAAGAAAAAAATATATATCCTATCTAAACCCTGTAGTTAGTTATGTTTTTAAAACTTCCATCCAAAAATATAATAGGTCCATCAAGAATCTGTTAGATACCTTTTTTTTTTGGAATCTTTAAGTATATTATTGTTATTTGATCCTAATCTACTAAAATTACCTCTTTCTAATGTTAGAAAAGTGCATAAGGGAAAAATATTTCTTCATCTAAATAGGAAAATTCATGATAAGAGTTTTATCCAAACACCTCAAGCCATCACAGTACTTTTTGACTTTCTGATTTTGTTCATATCAAACTTGCCAACTGAAATTCCCCTCTGCCTCTGATTCTTCACTGGCTTATGAAAAACCCAACAATCCTTCAAAGTCTACATCAAAGACATTTTCATGATCATGGAAGTCAAATTTATTTCCTTTCTCTAAACATGTATAGAATATTGCATACATTATTTTATTTTTTGCTACACTAAAAATCTTCTTATGGCTATTTTGGAGGACAAAATGAAAAAAAAGTGCATAAAGGGATGCCACATAATAATACTCCAGGCAGTTCTTATTAACATTATTATATTATATTTAATATTGTATTATATATCAAAAGCATGATGATGAATTCATTTCTTTTACTATATTCCACTCCCTCCCATAACCAAGTGTGTGATATACCATTCAGAATTTTTTTCTTATTTTTTCTATTTATATAGTTTACTAACAAGAAAGTTCTAAGATTTGGGCAATGAAAAATGATATTAATTTCCAGTTATGTTATGCTTTAAATAACAAAAGAACCCTAAATGATTCTGTTACTATGAAATTTTAAATTGTTCATAGCACTGTCCTTTTCTGGAATATGTTAGGAAATATTTGAAAAAGTTTTTAGAGAGGGTAATATATATTTATTTGTGTGAACATGTCATATTTCATTTTAATTTTGATTATTGCATTTGATATTTGAATTATATTTTTAAAAGGGGATGATTTGTTTTAACAATGTTCATTGCTTTATCTCACTGTTACTTAATCACGAAGCAGTATTATATGTTGTGTCCTCTGACAGGGATGCCTAAAATCCATGTGCTATCTCTACAGTAACAAATACCGGTCCATCAGTCTTTTCAAGGGCCATCTAATTTTTAAAAAATAATAATTTTCATAATTAACAATCCCTCTGTTAGGATTTGCTATATGCTTAACTTCTGCTTTATGAGGGCACATAATCTTGTGCTTACGCGCTGGCAGTTCCAACAATCTATCAGGTTCTTGAAAACAATGATCTTCTGTATTGCAGTTTGTGTCTCAACATGTAGCACACCACATAGCATATAAGGAAGTGTTAAGTCACTTTTGTTGAAGTCAAAAGTAAAGCTGTGAATGCAAAGTCACATGAAAACAGAAGCTCCTTGATCTGATATGAAGTGTTTCACAAGTAGATTACTATGGAAAAGCTGTATGTTTTTTTCCCAAACCAGCATACATTAAATGACAATATTCTAATTTATATATGCATATTTTTTCCTGAATTTACAAACTTTCAAGACTAAGATTATGTTCTCCTGAAAATACCTACATGTGGGAAGTGGGTTGTTATTAAAAGCTTTCTCACAAAGTTTTAAATTTTTTTTTTATTTTTTTAAATTACATTGGACTTTCACTTGTTAAAATGTTGATTTTGCATAAATCTTTGAGAACTGACCTTTCTGGAGCAATTTTAGTCAAATACAGCAGAAAAGAATATAATTAACCATTAAATGATTCAGACAGCGTTGCTCAATTAGCCACAAGACTATGCTTGATCAACTCTTTCAGTACTTTAGCTGTACTCAGAACACAAATAGAGGAAAAGATGATAATTAACAGAGCATATAGGACTTTCTGATTACTAAATTGATGACTCTGTAGCTTCATCAAGAAGTTTATTCGTAATAACTTCTACTTTTTAGCCAGTTTTACCTCTTAAAAAGGACAAACTATCATTACAATAATGTATTCACTTTTATATATCACCATTAATTGTGCAGATGGAAGAAATAAGTATTCCGTCATCTGAAATCCTGAAATTCTCTTCATTAATGTTTCCTTCTAATTAGAGGAAATTAATCTTAAAATGTTAAGTACACAAGGTAAATGATGTTTGAAACAGAAATTTACCTCTGAATTTCAACTGATCGTAGTTGAATTTTGGGTCATCATTACTTTATTCAACACTTAAGTTGATGGACTTAGATAAAGCTTTTCACATTCAAGTGAAATTTAGGATTTGCTTGAATTTGCCCCCTGTGAAGATACTGCAGTATTTCACAAAAAACTTTTTTTTTTTGCACTATTACTAATTTTTAAAACTATATTTTAGCCACTTTCTCAGGAACTCCTTAAAATGAACAGATATCTCCAGAATACTGTTTGTCCTGCTTAGAGAAATGAACATTAAATAGTAAGGAAAAATAACAACTTGAAATTTGTTTGACAGAGTAATTGCAAAGTGCAAACCAAAAATTGTTAATGAACTTTGTAAAAAAATGTGTTTACTAAAGACACAGAGAGACTATATAGTATACATAAAACAAAAAGACACATAGAATATATAGTTGCATATACATTACTCAGAATGGACAGGAAGTTTTCTGAGTAAAAATATATTATTTTACTAGTGAATAACCTTCAGATTGTAACTAAGATACAAATAAGCAATCTATATGAAAACATTCTTATAAATTCAGAACATGTTTGATATTTTATAGAATATCAAGAATTTTTGCTATGAATGAAATTGACATGATACTATAGATATGCAGAAATATCAGTTTTAATAAGGTTTAAACATTTTAAATTTAACTGGATTTCATTTACTATTTAAGAAATTAGATAATTGTTTTTTAGCCTATCAATTTTATTTCTTTATATACTACATTGGATTATTTAAAATGAGTTTTTGTTATGTCAAAATACTATATGTACGTATATACACATATTTTTCAATTTTTAGTATCATAACAAATGGTTCTTTATATGTTGCAATAACACATTTAGTCAATTCATTTTTAATTCAAAAAGAAAATAAACATTAATAAATTCTTTATAATTTTTACCATAGAAATTTTCAAAAATATATTCTTCTGAAATAATATGCTTTTTTTAAAATAAAAAACAAAAGATACTTTATTATTATCCTAAAGTTTCATAACTGGAAAAAATCTATTTGCACATTGTTTTAATATAACATTACCCTGATGATATTGATTTTATTTTATTTATTTAATTTTTAAAACATCTTTATTGGAGTATAGTTGCTTTACAATGTTGTGTTAGTTTCTTCTGTATAACAAAGTGAATCAGCTATATGTATACATATATCCCCATATCCCCTCCCTCTTGCATCTGCCTCCCACCCTTCCTATCCCACCCCTCTAGGTTGTCACAAAGCACAGATCTGATCTCCCTGTGCTATGCAGCTGCTTCCCACTACCTTGAATAATAAGCTTTTAAATAAATACTTTACTCCCCAGTAAATTATGTGTAAATATAAATTTTATTTAGGAGTATAGCCTAGATATTATTTATTTTCTTATTACATATACATATATATCATATAAATATTATAAATATGAGTAGAGGGAAAATATGGTGAAAAATATGACTGAATATCTGATTTTATTATATGTAATTTTTGTATAGTTATATTATTTCAACATTGCAGACATAAATAAAATCTCAGTAGCCACTCTAAAACTAATATTTAATTTTTATAATCCTTCAATAAAATTAAATGTCCTTTAGTGACTAGAATATTTATTTATAGTATTTATTGCAAAGCCATTTCATTTCTATTCAATATGAAAATGGTAGTCTTTATATAATATGTATTAAATAAATGGTTATTTCTATACACTTGTTTTCTGTCTTATAACTTGAAATTCTAACATATGGAAAATATGAAAGAAAATTTAACATTGCAACTAGAGTTTGATACCCTATCAAAATAAAGAAAAAAAAGAAATATGTTTTATTAAAGTAGAAAATAATTCTGGTTTTATAGAACACACAATTTTCCATGGTGAATGGTCTTTCTGGAATATTTTTTAGGATGTATGATTTATAAACTAGGCGAGGATATTTTAGGACTAGAGAGGATCATGAAGACCACAGAATTAAAAGCATATATTTAAGAATAAAATAAAGCCTGGTGAAATGTATGATTACTTCTTAGATGACTTTGATTATGCTTTCCTATTGCAGGTTTGTGATGTCAAGAAAATAATCCTTGCATTCAGGAAAGTTTAGACTTAATACATGATATTAAAACATGATATTACTGAAATAAGGAAGCTCAAATCCTATTTAAATGAAGTGGTTTCTGTATAAATACTAAAGGACTATTTCAAATAAAATAGTGTTATCTATGGGCAAACTAATAAGTAATCATTAAGAAAACAATCTGTTAAAAACACTATGATAAGTTTTACTTTTTCTTTTCCAACTGTATTCCTTTTATTTCTTTTTCTTCTCTGATTGCCGTGACTAGGACTTCCAAAATTATGTTAAATTAGAGTGGCAAGAGTGGACATCCTTGTATTGTTCCTGATCTTACAGGAAATGCTTTCAGTTTTTCACCACTGAGAATGATGTTTGCTGTGGGTTTGTCATATATAGCCTTTATTATGTTGACATAGGTTCCCTCTATGCTCACTTTCTGGAGAGTTTTTATCATAAATTGGTGTTGAATTTTGCCAAAAACTTTTTCTGCATCTATTGAGATGATCATATGGTTTTTATTCTTCAATTTCTTAATATGGTGTATCACATTGATTGAGTTGTGTACACTGAAGAATCCTTGCATCCCTCGGATAAATCCCACTTGATCATGGTGATCATGTATGATCCTTTTCATGGTTGTTGGATTCTGTTTGCTAGTATTTTGTTGAGGATTTTTGCATCTATATTCATCAGTGATATTGGTCTGTAATATTCTTTTTTTGTAGTATCTTTGTCTGGTTTTGGTATCAGGGTGATGTGGCCTCATAGAATGAATTCGGGAGGGTTCCTCCCTCTGCAATTTTTTGGAAGAGTTTGAGAGGGATGGGTGTTAGCCCTTCTCAAAAGGTTTGATAGAATTTGCCTGTGAAGTCATCTGGTCCTGGACTTTTGTTTGTTGGAAGATTTTTAATCACAGCTTCAATTTTGTTACTTGTGATTGGTCTGTTCATATTTTCTGTTTCTTCCTGGTTCAGTCTTGGAAGGTTATACCTTTCTAAGAATTTGTCCATTTCTTCCAGGTTGTCCATTTTATTGGCATAGAGTTGTTTGTAGTAGTCTCTTATGATGCTTTGTATTTCTGTGGTGTCCGTTGTAATGTCTCCTTTTTCATTTCTAATTTTATTGATTGGAGTCCTCTCCCTCTTTTTCTTGATGAGTCTGGCTAAAGGATTACCAATTTTGTTTATCTTCTCAAAGAACCAGCTTTTAGTTTTATTGATCTTGCCTACTGTTTTCTTTGTTTCTATTTCATTTATTTCAGCTGTGATCTTTATGAATTCTTTCCTTCTATAACTTCGGGTTTTGTTTGTTCTTCTTTCTGTAGTTCCTTTAGGTGTAAGGTTAGATTGTTTATGTGAGATTTTTCTTGTTTCTTGATGTAGGCATATATAGCTATAAACTTCCCTCTTAGAACTGCTTTTGCTGCATCCCATAGATTTTGGATCATTGTGTTTTAATTGTAATTTGTCTCTAGGTATTTTTTGATTTCCTCTTTGATTTCTTCAGTGATCTCTTGGTTATTTAGCACTGTACTTAGTCTCCGCGTTTTTGTGTTTTTTACATTTTTTCCCCTGTAATTGCTTTCTAATTTCATAGCGTTGTGGTCAGAAAAGATGCTTGATATGATGTCAGTTTTCTTACATTTACCAAGGTTTGATTTGTGACCCAGGATGTACTCTATCCTGGAGAATGTTTCGTGTGCACTTGAGAAGAAAGTGTAATCTGCTGTTTTTGGATGAAATGTCCTATAAATATCAATTAAATCTATCTGGTCTATTTAGTCATTTAAAGCTTGTGTTTACTTATTAATTTTCTGTCTGGATGATCTGTCCATTGGTGTAAGTGAGATGTTAAAGTCCGTCACTATTATTGTGTTACTGTTGATTTCCTCTTTTATAGCTGTTGGTAGTTGCCTTATGTATTGAGGTGCTCCTATGATGGGTGAATATATATTTATAATTGTTATATCTTCTTCTTGGATTGATCCCTTGATCATTATGTAGTGTCCTTTCTTGTTTCTGGATGACATGATACTATACATAGAAAATTCTAAATGTCACCAGAAAACTACTAGAGCTAATCAATGAATTTGGTAAAGTTGCAGGATACAAAATTAATGCACAGAAATCTCTTGCATTCCTATACACTAATGATGAAAAATCTGAAAGAGAAATTAAGGAAACACTCTCATTAACCATTGCAACAAAAAGAATAAAATACCCAGGAATAAACCTACCTAAGGAGGGAAAAGACTTGTACTCAGAAAAGTGTAAGACACTGATGAAAGAAATCAAAGATGACACACACAGATGGAGAGATACACCATTTTCTTGGATTGGAAGAATCAATATTTTGAAAATGACTATACTACCCAAAGCAATCTACAGATTCAATGCAATCCCTATCAAATTACCAGTGGCATTCTTTACAGAACTAGAACAAAATATCTTAAAATTTGTATGGAGACACAAAAGACCTCAAATAGCCAAAGCAGTCTTGAGGGAAAAAAAACGGAGCTGGAGGAATCAGACTCCCTGACTTCAAACTATACTACAGTGCTACAGTAATCAAGACAATATGGTACTGGCACAGAAACGGAAATATAGATCAATGGAACAGGATAGAAAGCTCAGAGATAAACCTATGCACCTATGGTCAACTAATCTATGACAAAGGAGGCACGGATATACAATGGAGAAAAGACAGTCTCTTCAATAAATAGTGCTGGGAAAACTGGACAGCTACATGTAAAAGAATGAAACTAGAACACTCCCTAACACCGTATGCAAAAATAAACTCAAAATGGATTAAAGACCTAAATGTAAGACTGGACACTATACAACTCTTAGAGGAATACATAGGAAGAACACTCTTTGACATAAATCACAGCAAGATCTTTTTTGATCCACCTCCTAGAGTAATGGAAATAAAAACAAAAATAAACAAATGGGATCTAATAAAACTTAAAAGCTCTTATGAACAAAGGAAACTACAAACAAGACGAAAAGACAACCCTCAGAATGGGAGAAAATATTTGCAAACAAATCAATAAACAAAGGATTAATCTCCAAAATATATAAATAGCTCATGCAGCTCAATATTAAAAAAAACAAACAACCCAATTAAAAAATAGGCAGAAGATGTAAATAGACATTTCTCCAAAAAAGACATACAGATGGCCAAGAAGCTCATGAAAATCTGCTCAACATCACTAATTATTAGAGAAATGCAATTCAAAACTACAATTAGGTATCATCTCAAACCAGTTAGAATGAGCATCATCAGAAAATCTACAATAAACAAATGCTAGAGAGGGTGTGGAGAAAAGGGAACCCTCTTGCACTGTTGGTGGGAATGTAAATTGATACAGCTACTATGCAGAACAGCATGGAGGTTCCTTAAAAAACTATAAATAGAATTACCATATGACCCAGCAATCCCACTACTGGGCATATACCCTGCGAAAACCATAATTCAAAAACAGTCATGTACCACAATGGTCATTGAAGCATCATTTACATTAGCCAGGACATGGAAACAACTTAAATGCCCATCGACAGACAAATGGGTAAAGAAGAAGTGGTACATATATACAATGGAATATTACTCAGCCATAAAAAGGAATGAAATTGGGTCATTTGTAGAGACATGGATGGATCTAGAGACTCATACAGAGTGACGTATGTCAGAAAGAGAAAAACAAATATTGTATATTAACACATATATGTGGAACCTAGAAAAATGGTACAGATGAACCAATTTTCAGGGCAGAAATAGAACACAGATGTAGAGAACAAACGTATGGACACCAAGATCGGAAAGCGGTGGGGGTGGTGGAGGTGGTGTGATGAATTGGGAGATTGGGATTGACATAGATACACTACTATGTACAAAATAAATAACTAGTAAGAAAAAATTATATGTTTATTTAAACCGAAGTACAATTCTGACAAACTTTTTGATAGCAACAATAATTAAGTTCTGTAATATGTCAGCTTAAATATAATTCCCAAGGCCCTTAGTTAACTTTAAAATCTAGTATGAATGGTAAGTATAATTTTGGATATCTGGGTAATTTCTAAGTAATATAGGAGGCTCAAACATTGGTCATGAGGTGTAGTCTATATCTAGCTTTGCTTCTTATTTTTATATATCATGAAGTAGGTAGATCTTTGTGTCAGTCAAATTACCACTAAGAAGGTATAAAATGTATGTGTGTAGCAGTGGGGGTTATTTCATGTGTTCTTATAAACTCTTTTGGTTTGTGTGAAATTGTGATTTATATTAAGAAATATATATTTTGTCTTCCTTTTGTTTCTGGCTCCTAAAACCCTTGGAACTTCCTAAGTGATGAGCGTAATAAAGGTGTCTTTTGTTATGTTAAAAAGAAAAAAAACCCTGTAGTGATCAAATGACAATCATATTCCTTTCCAAATAGTCACACATATTATTACATGAAAATTAACTATATGAAGAAAATAGTTAACAAATGAATGATATTCTACTACCTATTGATTAATCATTCAGCTTCATAATCATAGGGAAAAGACTTAATGTATCTATGCATAATCCAAATTAATTTATATTCATTTCTTTGAAAAAGATGATTTTTCCATAAGTAAAAAAATTCTACATCAATAATACTGTTCATCAAAATATAAATGCAGATAAAGGGGAAATAAAAAGTCCATGTGATATATTTTAAATCTAGTTTGAATTTTCTTTTTTTTTTTTTTTTTTTTTTGGTAGAAAGGAAAGTTGTTTTTAATCAGAATTCTGGCAATCTGGGGAGATGGTGGACTCAGTGTCCAGTTTGAATTTTCTTAATTGCAGTTTGTAAAATGTTTCAGGGCCATATTTAAGTGATATAATTGCCTAATGATAATCAGAATAAAAAGTCTTGGAAGAAGTAAGCATTTATAGTCCATTGAAAAATTATTGCTTAAAACATAATTGGTTTCTATTTATTGATTTGCAGTGACAATGACAAGAACATTTACCAAAGTTGCTTTGCTTTTAGTTGTAAATGGAAAAGGTGATGTTTATGAATACTTCAATTATAAGTGCCATGAAATATATTTTGAATAAAGGCTCAAATATAGTGAAAATAGCAATGAAAGTGATAATAATAATGGGCTCAGTATTAGTAGTATCTATAATCTGTTTTGTATATATGTACATATGTATATAATATTTATTAGTAATAAAAGTATATGTTATTCTATACTATTGTGGTGATTGTAAAATTGGCCACAATATTTTGCAGATCCTCCCATCAAGAACTAGAGTTTATTTCCCTGGACATTATATTTAAGCTAGCCTTATTATTTGATTTAACCAAAAGCATGTGTTGAAAGTGAGGCTGTGCAAGTCATGAATCTAAGACTCGACAGGTCATGTATTTCTATTCTTTCTGCCAACATCCTCACATAAAGAAGCCCGAGTTAGCTTCCCCAGTGATGACAGACACATGGCCCTGTTGCACCCTTTCCTAGAGCTCACTCCCAGATCAATCACCCAGCTACCTGGCAGCGGGCTTGAGCCCAGCAGACATCAGCAGATCTGCTGAACAACTATAAGCTAAACCAAATAACAGAGTAATGAGATAAATAAATGGCCTTTATTTTAAGTTGCTAAGTTCTTGAGTATTTTCTCTCAAGTGGTAAAGAACTATTAAAAACATTAATCATGTAAGGAGGACAAGGAAAAGAAATTTATCGCTCAACCATTTCATTGTACAGATTACAAACAAATTCAGAAGGGTGATGTTTACTTTTTAAAATTGTACAGGTTTGTAAATCACCTGCGATGTTAACTCTGTTGTGTAATTAATTTTTGGCTTTTTTCTACTGACGATGTTAAAGAGATATGTCAATTAACTTTAAAAAAATACACTCAAATGTCAAATTCTATATGCAAAAATGAAACTAACATGGTACCACTGTGAAATATGTCATATGTTTAGTTTTATAATAAATCTGAAACTATTCATGACTCCATAAATATTTAACCTTAATATTCAAGATACCTAGTATTTGCTTTTGAAAGATGCACAATGCAGTTAAACTGAATTTCAGCAAAAACCAAAACAACACAAAACAAAAAACAGTAACAAAAAATATAACCAAAATCTTATACTGCATAAGATCTTAAAACGTGAGGTTTTTTTCCCCCTGGTGATTCAAGGAAATCCACAGTTTAAGATTCATAGTATCTCTTGGGAAAAGAGTTATTATGGGTGGCCAGTTTTCTAGAAATGTAGGATTTTACCTACCTCTTTATGCATCAAATATTTAAATCCATCCACTTTGAATAATTTTCTTTCTAAAATATATTTATTGCCCTACCAAAAGAAGGATAATTTTAATGGTTCTTAGAAACTGAATATCTGTGGCATATTAGTTATTTTAGCAAATATTTGTTCTGTTCATCATTTCCACTTCTCTAGAAAGTGATGCTGGTTGTGTTGGACTTGGCTCTTTGGCTTGCTTTGTACAATGGAATGTGGACAGATGAGGCAATGTCAATTTCATGCCTTAGGTCCTAAAAGGCATTATGAGCTTTCACGTGACCATCTGGGAGCTACTGAATTCTACCATGACAAGTACATGTTCTGGAAGCTGGCTCTCATTTCTTAACTTTTCCCTTCATTCTCTTGCTACAGTGTCACTTCTCTTTTTTGCTTATAAACCAGGCATCCAGTATTGTTTCAACTAAGTAAATCTGTGAGTAGAATTTGAATGAGAATTTTGGAATAAATAACTTCGTTGCAAAGAGTCTGCTTACTCTGGTAGATTTATAATTGCTCAAAATACTTGTTGTCCTTCCGAGGACAGGCCTTCTAGAGGGAATAATCGGTATCTCTACCATGTTGAACTCAGCCCTGACACAGATTGACCAGTGAAATATGAGAGGAAAACAAATGTTTAATGTCCAAGCAGAAGCTTTACAAGCCAGAGTGTAGCTCACCAACTGCCATGGACTGAATGTTTGTGTGTCCCCAAATCCAAATGCTGAAATCCTAACCCACAATGTTATGTTATTAGGAGCTGGGGGTCTTTGGGAGGTAATTATGTCATGAGGGTGGAGCTTTCATGATGGAGTTAGTGCCCTTATGAAAGAAACTCCAGAGAGCGTTTAGTCTTCTAAATAAAATAAGAGAATGGCAGTCTGCAACCCAAAAGGGGATCCTAACCAGAACCTGACCATGCTGGCACCCTGATCTTGGACTTCAAGCCTCCAGAACTGAGAAGTAAACTTCTGTTGTTTAAAAGCCACCCCGTCTATGTCACTTTTTATAGTAGTCGAAACTAAGATGCCTCCTGTCTGTTCACTCTACTTGGAAACTGACATGATAATGACAATGACAAGAGCTGCTTCATCAACCTGGTTACAGAACAGAGAGCTCAGAGCACAGCCACAGCTCATCCACACTGGCATGCCACGAGTGAGAATTAAACCTTTGTTATTGTCCATCATTGATTATTTGGAGTCATTGCTTAATCTAGACTGAAAGTCACTCTTACTTGTTTTATAAAATAAATTTTACTTGTTCAAAAATTTGTGAGACTTTTTTTTAGATAACTAGATTAAACCTATTGATGTGGAAGGACTCCATATCTTATAACCTTGATAGATTTTATATGACTTCCAAAACATCAGAGATCACTTCAAATTTTGAAGTGATGGTCATAAACTTCTTTTTAGCTACTTCAAGATTTATGTTACAGTTTTTAAAATGTGGAGAATGTGAAATGAGTTTCAAGAAAAAAATAATTAGGGAGGAAAACCAACTTTAGAAAGTTTATATTATTAATTAATTGTTTGACATCAAACCACAGAGATAGATGCTACAATTATTTCTGCATCACTGGCTCACTGCCTTCATAAATGCTACTACAGAGTGCCAGCCACTGAAAGTGATTGCATTACTTTTCAAATTTCACTGTGTATTGCATGTTCATGGACAAATTCATCAACAATTAAACAAATTCTGAGTATATTTCATCTTAGAACAATGAAACATTTATTATTTAATATGCCTGAAAATCTAAAAAATGTTTGATGATTAAGTGAGCCATGAAGCTTCAATACCTTCATTACATCATTTTACATTACGTCCTGGGTAAAAATAAGACATGCTTTATCTGTAAAGCTGATCTAATGCATTCTCATGACTTTGAATGCCATGTATTTTCATACCCTCAGGTGTATATCTCCAGCACTAACTTGTTTTCATAGCTGCAAACTTATATATACAGCTAGATATTTAATACATTTACATGGATATCTGACAGTGATCACAAATTTAAACATCCAGAACTGAATGCTATGTGGGTTAAGCCAAGAACTGTTTCTATTCTATTAATGACACTAATATTCAAAGAGTTTTTCAAACTAGAATCTTTTTTATAAATGATGAATTTTCAACTTTGTTATCTGAGAAATTTCAGAGTTCTATTGATCCAACCTCCTATATTTAGAATCATCCCCCTTCTGCTGCCTATTTTATTCAATATCTCCTACTAGATATACACTAAGTACTCATTAAATATTCACTGAAGAAATTAATATCCAGTGAATAGGTGGAGCATCTAATATAGTCAATTTATTGAATTATCTTCTTTGTATAATAAGATATTTTATTAACCTGTTTTACAGTTTTCTGTGTTTATTAAAATATTTTATTTAAAATTTGTTTCAGGTTTATTGAGGTAAAATTAAAAATTAAATGATAAGATACTTAAAATGTACAACACGATGACTTGATATACGTATACATTACCCCAGTGAGTTAATTAACACAACCATCACCATACATATTTACTTTTTTGGTTTTGATGAGAACATTTAAGTTGTACTCTCAGCAAATTTCAATTATACAATACAGTGGTGTCAGCTATAGTCATCATGTTATACAATAGATCCTCTGGCCTTATTCATCTTATAACTGAAATTTCATACCCTTTTAACAACCTCTCTTTATTTCCTCCAACCCCCAGCCAACAGCAGTCACTTTTCTACTCTCTGATTCTATGAGTTTAACTTAAAAACAAAATCCACATATAAGTGATACCATGCAGTATTAATTTTTCTGTCTGACATTTCTTTTAGCATAATGCCCTTTAGTTTCATTCATACTGTTGCAAATAACAGAATCTCCTTCTTTTTAAAGGCTGAATAATATTTCATTGAATATATATACAATGAATATATATATATATACACACAATATATTTACATATTTTCTTTATCCATTCATCTGTAGATGGACACTTAGGTTGTTTCCATAATACTGGAAATAATACTTTGTAAATAATACTGCTTTGTAACTAATACTTGGCTTCTGTAAATAATACTGCTATAATCATGGAAGTACAGATATCTCTGAGATAATGATTTCACTTCCATTGGATATATACACAAAAGTTCGATTATTGGATTATATGGTAGTTCTATTTTCCATTTCTTGAGGAATATCCATACTGTTTTCCATAGTGTCTGTGCCAATTTGCATTCCCGCCAACTAGTGCACAAAGGTTCCCTTTTCTTCACATCCTGGCCAACACATATTATCTCTTGTTGTTTTGATGATAGCCATTGTAACAGGTTTGAGGTGATATTGTGGTTTTGATTTTCATTTTCCTGATGACTAGTGATTTTGAAAATCTTTTCATGTACCTGTTGGCCACCTGTATGTCTTTGGGAAAAAAGTCTATTTAGATCCTTTGTTTATTTTAAAGTTGGGTTATTTATTCTTTTGCTATTGAGGTATATGAGTTCCTTATATATTTTGGATAATAACCCCTTGTTGGATATATGGTTTGCAAATTTTTCTCCCATTTCATAGGTTGTCTTTACATTTTATTGATGGTTTTCTTTACCATGAAGAAGTTTTTAGTTTGAGTAATCCTGCCTTACTGTAATCCTACAGTTTTAAATAGAAAAGGAAACATTACACATATACATGTATATATATACATATATATATGTATAACTGTTTTTCCTCTCTCTCTTTCTCTTTGTTATATTTTTCTAATGATGAAAGGATCACTAATATTGAAATGACAGAATCATGACTCTCATCTTTAATTCAAGTTTCATTGAATGCACCTGTCAGAATAGTTTAGGTTGTGTTGCAAAACTCATTGGTTTGAAACAACATATGCTATGTTTTCACATGCACTACATGTATATCACAGGTTGACTGATGCAACTACTCTGCATTTTCCTTAGTCTAGGATCTATATTGACATAGCAGACAACATATGGAAATTGCTTGTTTCCAAGGCAAAAGTTAGGGGGAAAAATGGTAGTGAAATTAGATTAGGTTTTTAAAGCTTCCCTCAGGAAATAAATACATGTCTTTCACTCTCATTTCACAGAACAAAATCCGTTACTTTGAAGAGGTAGGCAAGTTTAATTCTACCATGTTTCTGTGTGAAAACAAGAAAAAATCTTAATAAACAGCACCAATATTTACCAGAGTTTAATATTTACCTTCTGATCAAATAGTTGGTCCCCTATCCTTTACTCATGAGTATCCTTTACTCACCCCTATCATTTACTCAAAATACAACACCATGTCCTCACAGAAGCAATGAAAAATTCTTTTCAATTATGGTATCAATCTCAATGTCCAAGATGTCTGAATGATGTGAGGTATTATGTACTTATGCAACTCAGAGACCTATGAACTAAAAGACAAGGTATCTGCTCTCCAAGAGCCCACTTCCTACCCATGGATGTTGAGAAACCAAAAATGCTTTTAATGCTTCTAAAGTCAGTGTCCAAAATGATTAAAATTTTATTATCTAGAATATTCTAGAAGGCCATAAAACCAGGCACTATTTCCATCGTTTCTCTGTGTGTCTTAAGTAAGAATACACAATGCATGTTATTTTACTCTCATGATAGATAGATATAGGTATGTAGATATAATGTTACATATATATTTCAAACATTATTTTATACATGCTAGAGAGAGAGAGAGAGAGAGAAGAGAGGGAGGGAGGAGAGAAGAGAGGGAGGCCAGAAAATTTAGTTTTTTTCAGGTTGGGGAGACAGAATATGAAATATAATTCATTTTCCCTGCTTTACATAAGACATAGGCTTTCCATCATTGACCAAGAAAGACATTAGTTTCCTAAGCACATGACAGAAATAAAATATAGTCAGCTCATCAGCTATTGAATAAATATAAAATCAACTATTTTGTTACATGAATTACAAAGTTACCTCTATCACCAGTGTGATCTTATATATAGTGTCCATAAAATCATGATCGCAAATAATAATCAAAATTCCTTCCCCACTGCATATGTCAGGCAGTTTAGTCTCTGTTCCTCATGGTCCAGAAGTGGTAGCTATTAGGCACGATAACATTATCGTTCTCCTCATTGTTGTACAGTTAACATTTTTTTGAAACTTTTATCAGTTTCTTTTGAAACTAGAAAAATTAGTCTTCAGTAGTTATGCAGGGCATAGGCTTCTAGAGTACACTCATCTCACAGACTTAAATGTAGAAAAGGCAAGCACAGAATTCGTAGTTCCAATTGACAGTTTTAAATGTAAAATGTTTTCATTAAATACACCACAACATAAGAATGAAAAGTATTTTACAGGTAAGGAATTCTACCTCTGGACATATGTTTTCTGGCTTCTGTAAATTGAACAGACTCTAGGTGACAAAGTGATAATGCAATAACAAAACTATTTCACCTGCAATAACAAATGCCAAATTCTATTTCACCTGGCAATATTGTGGAAACTCTGTGGGCTATAACTACATCTGATAGAAATAGTATATTTTTAGTATATATAGTATAGTTACTCTGTTTTGCTACATATACTGTGGGTGTTCAGTGAAGAATCATGTAGAGTGTAGATCAGTCCATATGTTAGAGATGATGGTAATTTAAACTTGGATGGGTACAGTTCAGTAAGGAGATATATTGTGTATAGAATGAAGTGATTTACTGATTGATTGCATGTAGTAAAAACAGGGAGAGATTCTAGAGAGTCAGCAGCTTGATAAACTGGCTCAGGTGAGACTTTCTCCATCAGTTCATTAAAGAATTATATTCATAGGTGAATTCTCTATTGATGAGGACACTTTGATCATGTTGCAAACACTTGCTGATTGTTGGCCTCTTCAACCTCCCAAATGAATAACTTTGAGGCAATAAGCAGATATGGAAAAATGGCACATTCCATCACATACACATTATGCATCATTTTAGTGAAAAGTAGTATGTGTAAATAGAAGAGCCATAATCAGGCAAAGAGGAAATGAGTGTGTTTCTATACAGAAGTAAAGCTAACCTTTGAGTCCAGATTTTTTTTCTATTATAATACAGAACAGCCTCAATATCAGTTAACTAGAAAATTAGGTATTTTAGCCAAATTGTACTTACGTACTTAAACTGACATGGAGCATTAAGTTATTGAATTCTATTATCAACAAAGGCCTAGGAAGACATTATGTCTATACAATGCCAGAAATGCCAACTGAAAAGTAAAAGCAAACAAGTAAATTTATGGATCTATTTATTTATAATTACAAAAAACCTATTTGATTTCTTTCTTCCCAGTTTGAAATAAAGCCAGTTTTATTTTAGCAATCAACACCTCAGGGTTTGTGGCTATTCTTGCTGTTTGTGTTCTTATCATGTCAAGAGTTAAAAGAATTCTACATAAAATAGCTCTTTAGATAGAAATAGTTTCTCAGGGATTTTAGAGTGAGAGCTTTTTGAAACTTTTCTATCTATAAAAAAGTAGTAGCCTATATCTGAATGATTGCCTCAGGATTCTATGTTAAAGTTGTGATTAAATTAAATTCAGACTATTACAGGATTTTATTAAATAAAGTTTATGAGAAGCAGATAATAAATATATATTTAATGGCACACAGATCAGTATTGACAAGTAAAGGGCTCAGTTAGGCAGCAATTCATCAAATGTCTTCTAAAAGGATATTACTAACTACCTCACATTTTGATTTTTTTTAAAAAAATCAAATAACCAATAATTACAATTCAGAGACACCCAACATGAAGTAATATTACATGGTTATTTGGGAGGCAGTAAAAATGTGTAATGAGAAAAAAAACTACAATAAGAAAAAAAGGAGAGGTAATAATTCAGTCTTTTTACAATATGATGTTAGAATGATGAGTTTATAAGAAGGCAGAAGTACAGCATTCCTTGGTTTAAGAGTAAGATCAATTCTGAAATATATGTTAGCTAGATGTAGTAGGCAGTTCAAAATAAATCTGTCTAAAAGAGAACTAACCTCTCATAGGAAAATAAATGTGTGTGACATTCATAGGCTTCATAGGCTTTATGTGGTGACAGACTGGTGGGCTCAGTTTACTTAGTTGAATCCCAGTAGATCAACAGGGATTGAAAATTATTTAATGACTGTCAGTTTAAAAATTCACTAATAAAATATAGTATACTAATGGTGAAAAGTGTACACATTTGAAGTTCTTAAGTAGGTAGGGAGTTCATCTTTGCCTTCCTTCCTAAATTCTCCAGAGGTGTGCTTATAGCAATATGCTTTCAGTTAAAGCCTGAAAGGCCGAGGATGTAAGGCATTTAGAGGAGATAATTTCTACTTTAGGAGATTGCCCTTTACTGTTAGAGCCATCCCCAGGATGATCGTTCAGTGTGCTGGGACTCCTTATAACAGGAAGAGATTTCTAAAGCCACTTTCTTCAATAGAAGAAAAAAAATCATCCATCTGTGCTCAGCACTTTGTTCTTACCTCTACTTTAGCTTAGGTTATATCATCTTGTGTTGGACTATTTACATGTAATTATCCATTACAATATGGTGAACATTGGAAGAGGAGGGAACAGATTTTGTGTGGTTTGGATTGGTTTCTATGCTGATGTTCCTAGTGTCTATTAAAGGGCCTACCAACTAGAAGGCTGGTATTCTTCAACGTATATGAAGAAAAACAGGGAAAAACGAAAGTAGGAAGGAGGGGAGGAGAGAAATGGAAGGCAGGTGCTGTTCTAGGATTATGCCCCTGCAAGACGTTCTTGTAGGTACTTGATAATAGTCAATTGAAATCATTTTAAGGGTAATATTACTTCAAACAATGATTGCCTCAAAACCTTTGAGCTCATATCATGTAGCCATGCAAATAACATAGCTTTACATAGCTTTTACAGCAGAAAGTAAAATGCAAGTACATCTTCTTAGCTTAACTGTAAATAAAAACAGTTTTCTTAGATGGTGATACAATTGGAAAGTGGAAAAATATAGACATAATTTAGTTGATTATATGTAATACTATATATTAGTTTTGTAAATTCCCCTCATGAATAGTTTTCTAGAGTATATTTGTTTTTTTCTCTACTATTAAATTGACATGCAATGTTTGTATATCCATTGGTATCTTTCATGGTATAACATAGTATAAGTAACCAATGCATATTATTTGGAGTATGAGAGTAGGATACAGAATTCTAGAAACTGATACTACAAAGATGGGTCCCTGTGACTATGTTTTCTAATTCTAATGCTTCCTAATCATTTCAGAAAGGGATAATAATAGCTATCATTTTTAAATGCCTAAATTTTTATAGTCATAATAGAAAAGTATCAATTCAGTTATTTTCCTACTTTAATGGAATAATAATATTTTAAAATATATTGCCACTATCTAAAATACAATGTTCATTAGCAGAAAAATAACCATGTGGCAGACAAGGTGTTACATTTTGCATACAAATATAAAATCCTTAGATACTCCTGGAAGATAGATATTTACCCTACTTTGATTTGTAATTTACCCTACTTGGAAAACCAAGACTCAGAGTAGTTAAGTAATATGTTAAGGTGATAAGACTTTAATGATTTGCAAAGCTCAAGTGCAGACACAAATATGTCTGACTTCAGAGCATACACATTTTTACTACATTGTCTCTCATCACATTATATATTTGGACTATATATTGTGACCAAATCTATATAATAGGTCTACATTTTCTGAGAGAAATATAAGTCAGAGCAGATAATATTAAACACTGATTTTTTTGAAGTTAGAACCACATGCTGTATTACGGAATTCTCAAGTATATATAAAAGAGAGGTTGACATTGGAGATCCTCTGGGTTCATATAAAATGATTACATTACTTACCTCTTTTGGGAGGAACTATTTATTTTAATTTCTTAATTATTAATGATGCAAAAATTTGAGCATATTTTGTCTTTATTATTAAAAGGAATTTAAAATATTTTTAATTTCTAGGTTTGACTATTAAATAATGCTATTTTATATTTATATATATAAAATAGAATGTGTAAGATCCTTCCTACCTCTGTCCTGAAACACATTGTATTGGAAGTCAGATGCCCTAATCATGAAATTAAATAGAACATGAGAATCTTGGCTAATGGAGGTCATTAATCTTTCACATTATACTGTATAATAGTTAAGAGCAAGGCACAGAATGTGTATTAGCCAGGTTCAAAGCTTGGTTCTAACACAAACTAAGTTCTTCTTTTCGAGTCTCTGTGCCACCTTTTCTTCATCTACACAGGGGAAGAATAATAATATCTAAATCCTTTTGTAGAAAAAGATAATAAGGGGCAGAGGTATTAGACCATATCCAAGGAAAAAGAAAAAACAGGCCAGAGTTATATTAAAATTGTAGTCTATGTAAATCCAAAGGTCATAAATTTTCAATTATATCATTCTGCATCATAAGAAATAGGATGAAGGGGATGGGGGTGGAGAGGAGAAAAAAGGGGACAGGCATGGGAAGAAGAGAGCAACAAAACAGAGGAGGAAACGAGGAATAAAAAACAGAAGAGAAGGAGAAAGGAGTAATGGAAGAGAAAGAAGATATTGTTACTTGCTTACACATGAAATTCTGAAAAC
The DNA here is from genome assembly GCF_963455315.2 of Globicephala melas. NCBI lineage: Eukaryota > Metazoa > Chordata > Mammalia > Artiodactyla > Delphinidae > Globicephala > Globicephala melas. Next base: position 82,641,584 of record NC_083318.1, read on the forward strand.
TGCCATTAGGCCATTTTAAGGCAGGTGCTATTCTCATTTTACAGATGAGCAAATTAAGGCATAAATATGCTAAATCGCATGTACAAGGTGAAGTATTAAAAGTGGCAAACTCAGACATTAAGAATTCTCAAATTTTCTAACCGAAGTATTAAAAGTACAGTTTTTATGAAATCTTACTACCCTATTATTCTCTCTACAGTTTTCTGGTGAACATTGGTATTTTTATCATTAAAAGGATAGGAGAATTTTTGAGTACTTTATTTTATTCATAAGAAGCCTTTAAAAAACTTTTGAGAATTTTTACTTAGCGTATATAGGTGATAGAGGGCTCTTGAGGTCAAGTTCCTTTAAGAAAAGATTAAAGAAAAAAGAATGTGATGATATTGGAAATGTTTATCAACCCTAACATTTTAGAGTTCTTTCCTTGCTCTTGAATCATCCACTTGTCACTAGATAAGCTTCTGACATTTTAAAAAATAGAAGTGAGACAGGAATAGTTAGCAACTGGAAATTATTCCATTTTACACTGTTAAATTTTTAAAATGTATTTTTCATATACATTTTTGATGTTCCAAAAAATAATTAAGGTGATATTTAACAATATTTTTAAAAAATATGCTCTCCATTTTCATCATTCTTTATTGTTATATTATTTTAATTATTCATGGGAAATAACTACATCAGTTAAATATTCCCATCTGCATTTCCTTCTTTATGAAGGGCTTGTTAGCCTTTGTAATCAGAACATGACTATTTGTTAGTAAATTATACACAGTACAAAGTTGAATTCTATACATTTTTGTTGGGAGCAAGCCGAGAGGAATTTGGGCATTCAGTAGAATGATTTAATTAAATGTCCTTTTCTGTGAATATATTTACATTTATTTGATTGATAATTAGATTTAGAAAATAGTAAAAAGTACTTTCAAATATCATACTCCTCCATCCAAAAACTGTCACTGCTAAACATGAGTGCATTATCAAATCCATATATCCCTTGAACAGGCATCGATTTATTCAGTAAATATTGGTTAAACCCTTTCTTTGGGCCAAGCACTGTTTTAAATGTTGGAGATACAGGAATGAAAATACCCAAAGCCCTGATTTTGTGAAACTGGAATAATAGGGGTAGACCAAATAATAACCAAAATGAAAAAAAGGAAAATAAGCAGTATGTTAAATAGTGATAAGTGTTAGCAAAGAAGTAGAACAGGGAAGAATAATAGAGGATACTGGCAGATTTTGCAATTTTACACAGGTAAAGGGCCCCAAGGAAAAAGTGACAGGTAAGTAAAGACCTAAAGGAAGACACTGACTAGTTCTGAGTAGGGAATGATATTATCTGACATGATTTTAACAGGCTAGTTCTGGTTGCTATGTAGAGAATATATTGAATGTGCTAAGGACAGAGCAGAGGAAAGATTTAGAAGTGCGGGCATTAGAGGTGGTGAAAATTTGTCAGTCTGGATATATTTGAAAGTATCAAAGAAGATGGATTGTATGTGGGCTGTGAGATTAAGAGATGAGTCATGATGCCTCTAAGTGTTTGGTTTGAGCTATTTGAAAGATGTAGTTGCTACTTGTTGATTTGGAAAACTCTGTGGAAAATTTTTTTGGGAAGACCAAGCGCTCAGTTTTAGATACACCAAGTTTGAAATGCCTAGTAAACATCCAAGTAGATGGATAGATAGATGGATGAATACACAGATACATAATAAATACACAGATAGATACATACATAGATAAATGGATTTGTATTTCAGGGGAAAAGAATAAGCTGTAGTTTTATGTTTATGAGTCATCAATATGCAGATGATATTTAAAGCTATAGGACTCCATAAAGTAAATGACTAAAGATGTGGAAAAGTCCTGATGACTGAGTTGGTGACAGTCCACACCTAATAAGTCAGATAATGAAGAAGCAGCAGGAGAAAAGGGAGAAGCCAATGATATGGGTTTTTAAAAAATGTGTGTGTTATTCTGGAACTCAAAGAGCAAACATGTTTTCAGGAGAAGGATGTGCTTAGCAGTGGCAGATGTTGACCATATACTAAGTAAGTGAAGCATGAGAACCGACCTTTGGATTTAGCAAGGTATTTATTACTGCCTCACTGGTGACCTCAGCAAGTTCATATTCTGAGAAGTGATAGAGGCAAATGTCTGAATACAGTGGGTTCAGTATAGAATGAGAAGAGGAAAATGTGTACAGACAACATGAACACAATGAAAGTAAGGAGATAAATGGGATAGAAGCTGGAGAAGATAATGAAGGCAGTAGAAGGATTTGTGGTTCTTTGGGGTGTGTGTTTGTGTGTGTGTGTAAGTAAAAGAACATGATTCAATATGTTTTCTTTAATCCAAGGAATTCATTTAATGGTTTTGTCTTATGAATATCTTGAGTAAATACTTTGTCCATTCTGAAGTTAAAGTTATAATATCTAGATGCAAACAAAATTTCTGAGATCAGCATATATTACTAAAATACATACATCCTACTCATATTTGAAAATTCATATCTAACATAAGCATTATACCAGATCATGTCAATAGGCAATTGTCAAGAAGTCAAATTTACAGACTGTGCCAGTATCACGAGTTTCATCACTTATTTTTTCTTGGATTTGTATGCAGATTAAATTTCTCTTTCCAAGTGATTATTAAATTAAAAAAATTAGTTTCCCTATTACGTTCAAGACACTATGCTAAATGTGTTACATATCTTACTCTTCACTATAGGCTTACAAAATAGATTTTATTAACCTATGTTCTAAATAAGAGTCCTGGGGATCAGCAATTCAGTGACTTTCCCAAGCCTTTGATAAATATGACTGATGTAGCAGGGATTCAGTCCAGGTATACTTAGTTCCAAAATATATGACCTTCAACCTTGACTACTTTATAACATTATAGTTACTGAAAGACAGGGACTAATTTATAAGCAACACTTCTTTTGTATACTGGGTAGAACCAAGTCTAATGAGAGGCAATTAACATGACCTTACTCTTAATATAGCTGTTAATTTGTCCAAGAAAAAAACAATATATTGGACAACAAACAAAATGTTTCTCATGTTTACAATCATTAAGCAAAAAAAAAAGTAAACTAATCCAGATTATTTTTTCTTTTAAATGTCTTGCCATTATTATGAGACACTATTATGAGACATTATTTATGAGACAGTTTTAAATTACAAAGCTAAAACAAGACAAAACAAAATTTGTGCTGCTGACAAGTCAGAGATTTGGATGCAGTAGGTTGCACATCAGATGGTGTTGATTGTGCAATAAAGTCTGTGAGGAATCCAAAATTAATCTCTAGCTAGTCTACTGAGTTTCCCTAAAGGTTTGCCACTGGAGATGCAATTACCAGGACTCTTACAGTTCAAGTGTAACCAAATCCTTACCTCGAAAGAATGATGGCTTTCTGCATGCTTAAATTTTGTGCAGTTTAATTAATACCTAAAAATGTAAAGCTCCATGTCTTAGCTTCAAATAAAATCTCAAAAACAGAAATGTTAAATGTACTAGGAAAATAATTAGTAGCCCAACATTTTCTCATTACTTTAAAGAGATTTTGTGTCAACATTTAGACACATATCAGAAAAGACACAACCAGCCTCATTTTAGAATTTTGGTCTTTGGAAATCCTTGACCAGTATAATATCTATTCCACTTATTGTTTTATTCCCCTTCATTTCATTGTATTTTCCTTCTAAGTTTTAAATTTTCAGTAGTGAGAAACTGCAAACATCAACAACCTCTGGATGATAATTTTATTTTTAAAATTCTATGGATGTAGAAAAAAAACTTATGGTTACCAGGGGATAAGGGGGGGGGATAAATTGGGAGATTGGGATTGACATATACACACTACTATTTATAAAATAGATAACTAATAAGAACCTGCTTTGTAGCACAGGGAACTCTATTCAATACTCTGTAATGGCCTATATGGGAAAATAATCTAAATAAAAAAGAGTGGATATATGTATATGTATAACTGATTCACATTGCTGTACACCTGAAACTAACAAAACATTGTAAATCAGCTATACTTCAATTAAAAAAAAAGTCTTATTCCTGTATGATATAAAAATACATTTTACTGAGATACTTAAATGGTAACATGCCTGAAGTTTATAATTTAAAGGTCTGTTATACATAATTCATATTTATCATTTATACATGGCCCCAGTGGTACTATAGAAAAGAATATGATTTCGAGTTGCAAAGAAATGGTTTTGAATTTCATATTTGCCACATATGACCTACATGAACTTGTAAAAGGTCTGTATTTTTCATTTCCATATGTAAATAAAAGTTAATATTACACGAGTAATAGGCTGGCCATAGTGTTATAATTACTAAATAAGAAAGTATTATTATCTTCTTGGCAATTAAAAGCAAGTAAACAATTTCTTCTCTTTTCCTCTTATCTAGAAACACAGCTAGAGCATAGATAAATGGAATCAGTGATTGAACTTTAATTTTAGAACAACAGAAAAAAACTTATTCAACCTGTCTGTAAAGCAAAATAAAGATATGTCTTATTAAAAATGTCAATCTTTCTCATAATAAATTGAAATACTAATGTTTTTTCAAACTTTAGGAAAACTGAAAATGACTGGAATATTGTACATACACATGTATATCTACAATACACACATATATTTGTTTTTTTAATTTTGTAACCTAGGAAGTATATATCTTATCTTTCCTTAGTGAAACATTGATATGTGATATGAATATAGAGGAACAGCATATTAAGCAAGACTTTTTTTTAGGAACTTAAACATTGTAGTTTTGAAATGAGTTAACTTTTCATAAAATGTGAAATGGTTATATTTCAAGACAGTTAAATCAATTATAAATAATTTTCAAATGACTAAATTTTATCACATATGCTAAATATTACTTTTAATAACTTTGGGGCCTTTTGCTTGCTGTTTTCTACAAACACTATTAAGACTGAAAATTTGAATATGCAAGGAAGTGCATGAATAGAAAGATATTTTGTCATGTAGGCTGAGAAGGTGAGCACTAAAATTTTACCTGCTGCCAATGGCCAATGTTAGGAGGAAAACCAAAACCTAATAATTATTAGCTACCATTTAAATTGAGTATGAAAATTCAATGAATATTTTCTACTGAAACAAAGTATATAAAGTATACTTTAAAGTATATTATAAAGTATCCATCCCACTCATCTTAAAATTAATATTAAAATCCAGAAATACATTTTGGTATTGCCTTATCAGCATTAAGCAAGTGATCAGTAATCTTTGGGGCAAAAAAGAGAATTTTAAATAAATAAATGAAACTCACCTTGTCCACAATACATATCTGCTTTCTGGTTTGAGCATCAAGTATTTCAATCTCAAAGTGAGTAGTTTTTGAATGTTTAACTGCTGGAGTTGATCTTAGAGGGCCTGCTGAGAGTATAAATTGCGACAAAGAGTGAAAATTTCTCAGGTCATTCTTCAGTATGGACCGTGTAGCTCCTGGGGAAGTTAATTCTCTCTTGCGTTCTGAAGCAAGGAACTTGTGCCTTTTGAACATTGTGTGAACTACCAGGAGAATCTGTCTTGTCAACAGGAGACACTTGCAAGTGTGTTCCCTTCAAACAAGTTAAATACTGCTGGTGAAACCTGGAAAGGTCAAGTGGCATGCAATTCCAAGAGTTCAGTTTTATTTAGCAGGCTTGAAAACAATGACTGATCTCTTTCTATATATAACACACTATTGTGAATTGCTGCAATGTAGATTACTTGACCAGCATTGGAATTATTTCTAGCTTTCTCCTTTTATCTCTGCTTCTTAATATGGCCAGTAGTATCTGAAATTCCAAAGTAAGATAAGAATAGACAAGAGTTTTATCTCTGAATTCTGGATACACTAATCTTTAAACACATATATTATTATTCACACATTCACATGTAGATGTATTTAAAATTAGCTTATTGCTATCTTATAGTTAGATTTTAAAATACCTAGTACATTATTACATAACAACATTTTTTGGTAAATGCTGCCTAGGATAAAGATTTGTGCCATGTTTTGAATGCACACATATACATCTGATAGAAAGCAGACAAGTTCTTCATTCCATACAGGGAGTAGAAAAATGGCAAATCATCTATAAGATTGGAATATATAGAGAGGAACTTTATAATTTAAGGAAAAGGAAGTAAACCTTATTTTAACATTTTTATGCACATTACATCATAAGGAGATCATTAAGTTTATATACAAAATCAGTACTAAACATCACATTTATCACAAAACTAGGTTATGGCAAATTCAAATAATCTCAGAATGAACACTGAAAAGTGATAAACAAATTAGAAAGAAGGATTTGTGAAAGATTCCTGGTACTCTGAGACCTGTAAATCTGATGAAGGAACAACTGACAAAAATCCAAACTGCAGTGTCACTGATTCAAAGGAATATTACAGGAAAATATTCTGGGATGTTATTTTCAATGAAAACATGAAAAGGGAAATGGCTACAACAGTAGATGGGGGAATCTAAATATCTACATTAAACTAATCTTTACTTTTATAATTAAATAAAATAATGTAGTTTTAAAAATTTGGACTACACATTATGTGCTGGAGATTCACTTACACATTGTTCAGTTATCATTTTCCTACTCTAGACCACCAGCACACTCAATATTTATTATTAAAAAATAGAAGACGGATGTATGTGTATATATACTTGCATGCGCACACACACACACACACACACACACACACAGTCAATTTTATCACCCCAGTTGTTCAGGACTTTAAACTTGGGATTACCCTTAACATTTCCCTTTCTCCCACACCTAAGATCTAATCCATCAGAAATCCAGAACACAATCTTGTCACCATCTCCATAGCTAACTTCAAAGCATCAATCTCACCTGTATTGCTTTTCCAAACTGATCTCCCTTTGTCAATATTGTTCAATTTATAGTCTCTTTATAAGGCAGCAGCTAGTGATCAATCCTTATATTAAAACAGGTAATGCAATTATCTGCTTAACGCACTGTTTGGGGATTCCTATTTTATGTAATGAAAAAGCCAAATTTCTCTGTAAACGTCTACAAGGCTCTGCATCATCAGCATTTTTTTTTTTTTTTTTTTTTTTTTTGCGGTACGCGGACCTCTCACTGTTGTGGCCTCTCCCATTGCGGAGCACAGGCTCCGGACTCGCAGGCTCAGTGGCCATGGCTCACGGGCCCAGCCGCTCCGCAGCATGTGGGATCTTCCCGGACCGGCGGGCTCTCACCACTGAGCCACCAGGGAAGCCCCATCAGCGTTTTTTAATATCTCTGATCTCATCCTCTAATCTATCCACAGTGCTCAGAACAGTGTCTGGCACACAGCAGGTGCCTAATACATATGTATTAAACAAATAATCAACTAATAAATAATCGATCAATAAATGTATCTTAACGGTGTAGGCAGAATGATGTAAATTAATTGCATGCTGAGGTAAACTACTAGCACATTATAGCAAGGTAACATAACTGTGCAACCCATATAATATAATCTTCAGAGATAGTTTCTATTTAAAAAAAAAAAGAAGAGAATAGTTGAAGGACACAGGTGCCAAACTGCAAGAGCTCCCATTGCCAACACTGGAATAATTCAAGTAAGAACATAAATACTGATGATAATATATTCTAACTCAAAGAACAGTGTAAATATCTGTGAGTCCATACTGTTATAAATAAGTGATTGAATAAATAATAGATAAATTGGGACAAGGGGTGAAATTTTCATATACAAGAATTGCAAATTATATATAAAAATCTCCCCTTGGATGTGGGTTTCATTTAAGTAACACAATGAATGGAAGTGGAAAATAGAAGCTTTATGGTGGAAAAACCTGGCAGGCAAACAGCATTTTAACCTAGAGGCCAAGTCTAATATCACCACGAAGAGTCATGCTGATATCATGTACCAACTGATATCATGAGGTGAGGGCACTTCACCTCTGGGGTATTCTTCCAGAAGTTTATTACCTCAGTCTAACCATGAGAAAATATCAGACAAACACAAATTGAGGGATGTTCTACAAAAATACCTAATATTCTCTCAAACTGTCAAGAATATAAAAAATGAGGAAAAATTGAGATACTGTGGCAGATCAAAAGAGACTATGTAAAGACATGAATAAAAATGCAATGTGGTATCCTGATTGTTTTCTGGAAGAGAAAATAAATGAATAGAAAATCCAGTAAAATAAGAATAACATCTGAAGTTTAATTAATAGTATTATACCAATATTAATTTCTGAGTTTTGACCAAGGTTATGCAAGATGTTAAGATAGGGGAAACTGAGTAAAAACTACACAAAAAACTTTCTTTTCAATGTTTTTGTAAAATTATTCTAAAGTAAAAGGTATGAAGTAAACATATACTGACACATGCAAAAAAAAATGGCATTATTTAAAAGGAGAAAATTGTAGATTTTTGTCTGCTGGTCACCTAAGTTAAAAATTTTGGAAGAGAATAAAAAACATTTCAGATATTATGCTATTTATTGTTTCATTTTGTATTTTGAAGTAGCTTTAAAAATAAAATGTTTTATATATGCTAAGGTGTTCTTTTAAGATTATTGCTAAATACATCATAATGAAATTAATACCATGAATTACTATTTGTTTAATACTAGACCTGGCATACCACTTTAAACTAGATTGCAGTTTAAATATATTTATAATAGAAAATTATTATAAAACAATGTAGCATAAAACAGGAATCTTTATTCCAATTGCATTTACTTAAGTAAAATGTGAAGAGGGGGGCTTACAATATCATTTTTCTTTATCCTCATATTTTTCATTTTTTTGACAGAAAGCATATCATTTCAATTTATTTTCCATTTGAAGTGCTACTTCTTAGATCATTTAAAATAATTAATAGACATTTTTAGAGCAGTTTTAGTTCAAACAAAAATTGGGCAATTAAAAGTGCGGAGTTTCCATATATTTATTCTCTTCCTTCCCAATACACTATACATCCTATTATTAATATCTTGCATTAATGTGAAAACATTTGTTACAATTGATGAAACAATATTGATAGATATTTATGAATTAAAGTCCATACTTCATTTTAGACTTTAGTCTTGGTGTTTTAGGACTAAACTAAACTAAAGTTCTATGACTTTTGACAAATGGATAAATTCATGTATCCACCATGATAGCATCATACAGAATAGTTTCACTGACCTGAGAATGTCCTGTGCTCTACCTTTTCATCCCTCTCTGCACTCCTTCTGAATTCATGGCAAACACTGATATTTTCACTGTCTTTGTAGTTTTGCCTTTTCCAGAATATCATTAGTTGGAATCATACAGTATGTAATGTTTTCAGACTGGGTTCTTTCACTTAACAATATGCATTTAAAATTAGAGCTTTTTTTAAAAATCACTGAATAATACCCCATTATATGAATGTACCACAGTTTACTTATTCATTCATCTATTGAAGGACATCTTCGTTGTTGCCATGAACATTTGTGTTCAGGTTTATGTATGAGTATAATTTCAATTTATTTGGGTAAAGAACTAAGAGTGTGATTGCTTAATTGAACGGTAGGCCTATGTTTAGCTTTGTATGAAACTGTCAGACTGCCTTCCAAAATGGTTGTACCATTTTGCATTCCTACCAGCAGTGAATGAGAGTTCCTGTTGTGCCACATCCTCCACAATGTTTGGTATTATCACTGTTGCTGGAATTTGGCCATTCTAATAAGTGTGTTGTGGTATCTTATTGTTTAAATATGCAATTCTCTAATGAAAAATGATGTAGAGCATCTTTTCTTATGCTTATTTGCCATCTGTACATCTTTGGTGAGGTGTCTGTCCAGATCTCTTGTCCATATTGTAATTGCTTTTTTTTCCCCTGCTGTTGATTTTTGAGAGTTCTTTTGTATTTTGGATATAAGTCCTTTATCATATATGTGTTTTCCACATCCTTCTACCTGTTTGTCTTGTTTTCTAATTCTCTTAAGAGTATCTTTTGCAGAGCAAGGGTTTTAAATTTTAATGAATCCAACTTACCACTTTTTCTCATTCATGGACTGGGCTTTTGGTGTGTTGTTTTCTATAAATTGTATTGTTTTGCATTTTACATTTATGTCTATGATCCATTTTGAGTTAATGTATGTGAAAGATAAAAGGTCTGTGAATAGATTCATTTTCTTTTTGCATGTGGGTTTCGAGCTGTCCCAGTACCATTTGTTGGAAAGACTATCCTTTCTCCATTGACCTGCCTATAATTGCTTGATTATACTTGTGTGGGTCTATTTCTAGGCTGTCTATTCTGTTCCACTGATCTATCTGTCTACTCGTTTGCCAACACCACATCATCCTTATTATGGTAACTTCATAATAAGTCTTAATGTCTGGTAATGTTGGCCCTCCGACTTTGTTCTTCTTCAATATTGAGGGTCTTCTGTTTCTTAGTTCAGTTTTTATGATAGATATGCCATGTATTTCCAAAATTGCATTGTGGATTTTCTAATTCATAGTCTCTTAAATTTGAACATCTCCATGTTAACAATGAATATTCTTATAAAATTATAATATTGGGAATTTACAGAATTGATACACTTTTGCTATGAATCAATGACAAAGATGTAAAAAGAAAGGACATTATGCCCATCATTGGATAAATTGTTCTCAGCCATTTTTCTAGAGAGTAGTTCATTTCTCTGTATTTACATTTTTTGTTGATACTTTAGTCAAGTAATGGAGATTGTAATTATCCAAACATATTTGTGATATTTAACCACCACAGCATAAAATTCATGAGGCAAAGATCAGATCTAATTTTGTCCATCACTCTACCTTCAAGGCATAGTATAATTCCTGGCATATACTAAGTCCTCAACATTGTTTGTTGAATGAATAAATCATCATGTGAATAAATTTTCCTCTTTAAGTTGAGATACTAATCAATGACATCACAATAAGGTAGTCACTGGACTCCTTTGATAATAGAAAGAACTTCATGATAAGACCTATGTCTTTAATCTGTACTGTCTCCTGAGTAAATCCTCAAGGACACTAAACCTGGAGTTAGTTGGGTGAAAAAGAAAGAAATAGGAAGCCAAAGACCAACCACTTGTCATGGATATTTTTTGGTCAATGTTCATAAGAAAATTTTATATATAAGGTACAAAGAATTCGATTTTAGGAAGTTAAGGTGGGAGCAGAATATTAAAATAAACATCAAATCATACTGTACTTGGACCTAGGCAAATATATAAGCAAGTAATATGTGTCTAGCAAATAACATATTTAGTAGAAATAGTATGGGTTCAAGAAGTTCCTTGTAATATTTAAATGGCTATGTGATGTCAAGCTTTCCATTAGCAGTCACATTTTGATAACATTATGCATTTTGCAAGACTCTTATGATATATAGTCAGACAATGCATATAAAGTAAATAGAGAAGTTTCTGAAAAATGGAGGGTGTTCAATATACACATACAACATACATTTTCAGTGTTGGTTTGCAAAATCAGATTTATACCTCCCAAAATCAGATCTATGCTTTTCTTTCCCATCACCCTACTCAAGCATTCAGATTATTCCTCTTCTCTACTTTTCTAAATCTAAATAGTTACAGTCACTGGAAAGTGAAATTTACTCATAATTACCACACTGATGGGTGGACAGATTTCTAACCTAGTTCAATTGACTCCTTAAAATATCTGCAAGTATATTTATCAACCTCTTCCTCTATAAAGTTTATATAGTCTTATTTTTTTCTCTAATTTTCTCAATTTTAATGACACCAATGAACTATGAAATGGGCTCTGAATAGGCAGGCTAAAGGCAGATAGAAAGGATTTCACTAATATGAAAATAAATTATTTTCTGAGTCTCCAGAGGATATGAGTTTTCCCAAAAGAATATTTTATATCCTGATTTATTACACAAGCTTCTTAAAGTTCTGAAACTACTAAGTGGTTAAAACCACTGATGTTAACATTTGAACTAATAGATAATCATTGAAACATTTTATATAATAATTGAGTATTTATTTTGGTTATATGAAATAAATTACTTGTAATAAAGGAAAGGATTAAGAGAGAAACAGGTGTTCTTACCATGACAAAGTTTCAGTTTTACATTTTTGACCAACATGAGGATAGTTGATCTAAAACAGTCATCAATAAGAAATAATGATGAATAAATTAATTCAGATTATAGATAAATAATAGTTCTATCTAAAAAGACTGAAACGTAGGGGAAAGAACTCTGGAGTTAAATTCAGAGCTGTAGATTCTTGGTCTAACCCTGCCAATGTCTGCTGTGTGATACTGGATAAACTGGGAAATCTCTCTTAATACTGGTTGTATCATTCATAAAATGAACGCATGCTCAGAATGATATCTAATGATCCTTCGAACTATAATATCCAAGTAATATTTAAAAGTTTGTTTCCTGTTTAAAATCACCTGTAATAAAAAATACAAATAGAAATAAGATCTGCATAGTAGTCTTGCCCTCACAAAGTTATTGTACCGTTAAAATAATGTTTGTGAAAATGAACCGTGAAATCCTATACATTATTAGTAATTAATAAATTAGACTGGAATGGAAGTCTCTGTATTTCACTAAGACTATGGTGAAACTAAATGGTTTCCTGAAAAGTGAATCAATTGAACGGAGATTTAGTCATTGTTTTAAATTGAGGAAAGCATAGTCTCATCTTGTGTGTACAAGGTTCAAGTTTCTTGTAAAATTAAAATATCTGTAGAAAAGTAAAAGTAAAAAGGAGGAGGAACTTACTTCATATTCAGTTTCAAGCAGACCATGTATTTCTATTTAACTTGTCTCTATTTTTTTTTTTTAATTTTGAGTTCAGTATTTACCAAAATGTTTTCTTTGGGCCATTTACATAAATTACAAACTCACCACAAACCATTTAATCTCAGTCTTTAACTCAGCTCTGCCTTCTTCATTTATCCTTGATTGCACACAATGTTTTCATTAAGGCAGTTGGCTATGCCCTCTCCTGTGTTCTCTGATTCATCCCTGGAGAGTTTCCAGACATTCAGGCTTGCCCTTCCCAGAGTCTGCCATGCGATTGCAGTTGTTCTCTGATGTGTGTTGGCAAGTGCTGTCCTTTATTTTGGGAGCTGAGGCCATGCCTATTCCTCCTCTGTAAGGGATGTGTTGCCATGAACTGTATGGACTATAGAGTTTCTTTCTCAATGTTGAAAGAAAAACTTGAAAAAAAAAATCCAAATACTCGGGGTCTATATATATTTAGAAACAAACACATACACTTTCTAGGCAGTTTTATCTCTACTTTGGTAAGTTGTGAGGAAATCATGGTCAAACAAAAAGTTTTCCATTTGAGAAATAAGAACTCAGCTGTATTATGTACAGCTTCTTTCTTCATTGGGCTTGGGGGATTGAGGCCAGCACATTTTTTGGTTTCATAGATATTCAAGAAAACTTAAAAACATCAGAAAGATAAGAATGAGACAGTACAAACAGAGTGAGGGTATTAACTCTTCATCCTCATAATTTAAAAGTCAGTAATATTATTTTTATTTAGGTTTTTCATGCACATTTCAAATAATTTAAGTAGCATGACCTGAGATGTTTGAGGTGCATTTTCAAGTTGAGGGAGAGAGGTTGACTAGCGCTATTTGAAACATTATCTTGTCTGGTGATTCTCTGGAGTTGTAATGTTGTTTTCATTTTTATATATTTTATGCCACAAGATTTGCATAATCTATTTAGAAAACAGCAGAAGTTATGCTTGTAGTGAAGTATTTGGTATTCACAGAATAATAGTCAGTGACCATGTGAGGCATATTATGGTTCAGGCAATATACTCAGTGCTTATCCACATAGCAACTGTATAATATAGTTTTTATTATAGATGCAGAAAGAGGCATGGAGAATTTAAGTAACTTCACCAAAGTGAATAGTCAAAAAGTGGCATAGGGCTTCCCTGGTGGCGCAGTGGTTTAGAGTCCGCCTGCCGATGCAGGGGACACGGGTTCGTGCCCCGGTCTGGGAGGATCCCACGTGCTGCAGAGCAACTGGGTCCATGAACCATGGCTGCTGAGCCTGTGCTCCGTTGGCAACGGGAGAGGCCACAACAGTGAGAGGCCTGCGTACTGCAAAGGAAAAAAAAAAAAAAGTGACATAGTCACAAACCAGTCCAAGTTCTTAATCACTTTCCAGCATCACATTTTATGACCACATACATACACATACAGAGCTAAATACGTATGTAGGGATCTATTATTTGTCATTGCATAGTTAAAGTCATTCAATAAGCTACATGTATACACTATCAAAATATAAATGTGGCTGCAAAATGATCAACACACATTTTGCAATGGCAAACACACAATATCATCTATGTGTGAGTATATCTGTGCTTACAAATGCATGTGTGTGTGTGTGTGTGTGTGTGTGTGTGTGTGTGATATCTTAGAACAATTGGTGCTGCTCTTTGGGGAGCTTGTTCTTAACGAAATAACAAACATAATGTCCCTTGACATATATATAGGCTTATGCTTCTCTGACTTCAATTCACTCTAAATTTGACGCATGAGTCAGTTTTCCTGCCATTCCTACATCCTAGCCATTCTGGAATTTACTTGGGCCATAGTGATACCTAGAGTTACACAATTTTCTTAAGGACTAAAATAGGCCATCACAGGATCCTTCTGTTTACTATATAATGAAATTAAACTGCACCATACTCAGAGCCATGTTATTTTGTCTTTTGATTTGGTATATTATGCAGTTTCTCTAAAGGAATTGTATTTTCTTTAAATATCAGTATTTATCTTAACCTGTTTTTGAAAGGATACAGCACAATACCTAGTGTGTAGTATAGAAGGTGCTCAAAAAAATTTAATGAATGTACAAATGAATGGCAATATAAAAATTATGCTTAAGATGGTATAAAATAATGGGTAAGATATAGTTTTATGTTAATAAGTACAGTGAATATCAATATTTGGTTAGATTGTGTGTGGGACCAGAATATTCCTTTGATTATATTAGCAAAGAAACATCCAGTCAAGAATAGTCATACTCTGTAGAGAACAATGTATGGATATCAAGGGGGGGAATGAGGAGGTGGGATGGATTGGGAGATTGGGATTGACATATATACACTACTATGTATAAAATAGATAACAATGAGAACTAACTGTATAGCACAGGGAACTCTACTCAATGCTCTGTGGTGACCTAAATAGGAAGGAAAACCATAAAAGAGGGGATATATGTATATGTATAGCTGATTCTTTGCTGTACAATGAAACTAACACAATATTGTAAAGCAACTGTACCTAGGTAAAAAAAAAAAAAGAAAAGAAAAGAATACAGAAGAGTCATACTCAAACTCTGTCATTTCTGTCTCCTGGTAGAATGTACTGACAATAGATGAATTAAGAAATATCATATATCAGAAAGATATAAAATTCAGGATTTTTATTGTATCTCCTTTCTTATTGGTCTATGCAATTACATAAATAGTGAAGAATGACAATTCTTTACAGTAGAATAGCAAGTAATAAGGAATAAGAGAACCACAAAAACACCATTTTGCTATCATCATATTAAAATTTTTCTGGCAAGAATCTTCAATGGACAATGAAACATGATATTTACATAGTTTCAACGTGTCTATCAAATAATCACAGATTAAAGAGGGAAAGTGGTAATGTTTCATTGAAGAAATCTGGGAGCCATCACCATAAGTGATCTATATTAACATCAACAAAATACCATAAACTGATATCTTGTATCTCCTGATATGATATACTGAGAAGGCTATATTAATTCTGTAGTACTCTTTCCATAAATAATTGTTCACTTTAATCATAAAGAAATATCAGATAAAAATAAATAAGACATCTGAACTAAATTCCTCAAAATTACAATGTAAAATAATTACTAAATAGCTGTTTCAGATGAAGAAAAACTAAAGAAACATGAAAAATAATTAGTATTTACTTCTCAATTGGATGCAGGATAAGGTAGAAATTAGTGTAATGCTATAAAGGATGAATCTGAGATAAATGAAGACACATTGAACTGTATATTAAATAATATCTTTGTAAAAATAGTTAATGTTCTAAGTTGAATAATTTTTAACAAAATTATTTAAGAAAGTGTACTTGGGAAATAAATGCTGAATTATTTAGGAAGAAAGCGCCTTGATGTTTGGAACTAAATCTCAAATAGTTTTAGGAAAATAAAATGTATTTATACAAGTCAAAAAATGGTAAATCTTCGTTAAGGATGTTCTTTATATTATTATTGTTACTCTTTAACCTTGTAACTACTTAAAAATAAGAAGTACTTCTGGTATAAATGAAAAAGTCTCAAACTATATGACTCAAAAGAGATGAAGAATAAATATATAAGGCTACAAGCTTTTAATTTAAAATGTATTTCTCATTTGCAATGAGATTAAATGGAAAAAAATAGTAGGGATCTGGAGTTTTCCTCCAGGTATCCATGGCATCTTGCAATTTTTAACCTCCTAGTAAGTGTATTAGTAGCTTTGTTTCCTGGCTTGTCTTCAGAGCAATGAGTTTCACTGTTATGACATTACATCATTTATATTTTAGTGGAGTCTACACATAATGGGCACTTTAGAATAAAGTATAGAAATGAGTGATTACCATAAAATTACTATGAAATTTACATTGCACCAATACCTTATAACAGGAACTGTGAAAAATGCCATAAATTGTTTTTCTTCTAATTTAGTTATTTCTCTTGACTCTTTTCTTCTGTCTGTAAACAGTAAATCTGCAGGATGATTTTATAAACACTCTAAAGTTGGTTCTAAATATCACATAGGTCATCAGCTAAGTGATGAATATTAATGTGCTTATTATTTCACTTCTGATTGATATAACACAATTTAAAATCTTTCTATAAACAAGTATGTGTCTGTTAACATTATTTTACATCTATTCAAGTTTATGTAACAAACCAGTATTATGTCTATTAACTTTCTTGTTAATAAATCTTATTATTATGCCTGTCGACCTTAAAAGCAGTTAAACTGAATACATTACTGAAAATTAAACTAAAATTTTTGAAGGTTAAATGCTAATGAAAAAGGAAAGTGCATATGTGTATATATGTAAATGTGATAATATTCATATATATAAAACTATGTATAAAATGAGTTCTTAATAATAAAAGTTAACAGAAGATTATGTGTTATAAAATCATTTCTCTTCTGCCCAATATGTATAGTAAGAGACTTTGTTTGGAAAGGGCTAATCCGTACATTTTGCCACCCACTCCTGACCCATCTGTATTTAACTGGACATATCTGAGTGTCTGGAACTTTCTCATTTTTCTTATTCTTCTAGCACTTTTACCCCACCCTTCTCTCTCTCAGCTGTTGAATTTTCTTCACATACCAATAAGAAAATATAAGCAGTGGTAAGACAAGTTCCACATCTGTCAATAAACCTGCCTCTGTGCCCATATATTCCTACTTCTTTGCACTCATATTGCAAGACTGACCTTCTCCCACCTAAGGACAGAGCCTCCAATTGTACACAAATTCCCATTTCCTTTTGCTGGTTAAGAACATTGTTCCAGCAATTAGTCCTTTGTTTTCTGTATCACCAGTTTTAATTCTCCTTACAGTATCATTAATATTAGCTTATAAATGTCATAATATCACTGATATTAAAAAATAAACAACTTCTCTTTACCCCATGTCTTCTTCCATCTAGTTCCCTTTTATTTCTATGTTCCTCTCTATATAGAAACCCTTACAAATTTTATCTGAAATCCTTGTCCCATTTCCTTTCCTCTTCTTACAAATCAAATTTTCAATTCTGTCTTCAGTTTTCAAACCAGTCTGCAGTGTTTAACCGACTAAGTCACAATCTCTAAAACATTTTCAGCCTTTGACCTCTGAGACTCCATCTCCCCTCATTCTTTCTTTATCACTTGCATAGTCTCCCAAGGATTTCTTTCTAGAATTCCTCCTGAACCCCTAAACGCTGCTGCTCTTCCCTTATGTTAGTCCCAAAACTCTTGCTTTCTCCACATAACAATCACTCTCTAAATAATACTATTCTGTTTTATGGCTTTTTCTTTAATCAACAAATATTCACTTAGCACCTGCTACGTTCCAGACACTATGCTGTGTGATAGTGTTACTTCAAAAACTCCTCGGATCTTTCTGGGTATTGTCTGAAACTGGCCCCCTTACACAGAGGGTAGGGAGAAACCTAAGAAAAAGGTAGCCACTCCAGATTGGCAGGGGTAACTTTTAAAAAGCAAGGGAATTTACTTATGAGGTTTGTCTTGGGCAGCCAAAAGACAAGTAGATTTCTTCACCTGCCCACCAGAACCTTAAAAGTTTATTTAGAGCCTAACTGGGTTCAGTCACAGTCACATACCAGTACGGATAGCTTCACATTTCTATTTCAAGGCTGCATGCTTGGAGCAGCTTCTGGGAGCAGGGAAGGCAAGCTGAAAGCATATTCAAAGGACAAGGAGGGGGTGGGGAGCCTCCAATTGCCCAGGTCCAGCTCACGGGTCAATTGGTGGTCACATCGTTTTGATGGCCTGCTTCAACAGGTAGAGATATATCAATGAACAAAATAAACAAGCAGCCTGCCTCCTGGAGTGCACATTCTGTTGGGTAGAGAGACCTGTAATATACAGCAAATTATACAGTGTAGTAGAAGGTGGTAAATATTAAGGAGAAAAATAAATCAGTGCTAAGAAAAGTTGGGTAGGTGGTATTTGAGCAAAGGCATGAAGAAAGTGGAATAGTGAGCAATGGATTCTCAGGAAGTCATATACTTTTAAATGCAGCCTATGCATGGGGAAAAAAATCACAGCTCCAGCTCTGGTCTGTACCATAAACACCACACTCCCATGTCCAATTACTTACTTATATCTCATGTGGATAAATAATCTAAGAGACATCTCAAGTATGGCATGTCTAAAAACAAAACAAAATTTGAAAATCCTGATTTTCTCCAACAAACATTCTCCCTGCAGTTATTTACATTTCAGTAAATGGCAATTCTAGTTTTTCTGACCAGCATTCATGTATCAACCTTCTCTCTCTCCTTTCTCACAACCCATAGCCAGTCCAACAGCAAATGCTGTTGAGTTTATTGTTTAAAAATAGCTGGAATCTGAGCATTTTCACAACCTTCACAGAAAATGCTGTGAAGACATCATATCGCTCAAGACATCATCATCTCTCATTTTGAATATGGCAATAGCCTCCAAACTCCTATTCCTTCTTCTAATCTTGTTTCTCAAAAGCCAAGCCCTGAGTAAACCAAATCTATCTTATCATCTCCCTAAAAAGTAAATGCAAAGATAATGTACACTGCAGAGTCTTGTACTGCTGGAGCCCCAATCTCTTGTCTTTTCCCACTGTTCTCTTTGCTCACTCTGCTCCATCACTCTGGTTCAGCTGTTTCTGGAAAACATCAAGCATCTCTCCCCTGAGATTTGCAACTTGTCTTCACTCTCCTTGGAGTCCAATTACTCAGATAATTTGCAAGACCACTTAAAATTTTTTTTCCAGGTCTCTGCTTAAATATCATCATTTTAAAGAGGATGTTCTTAACCATTCTGTCTCTATTGGCCACAAGTCTGGGTCCTTATCCTCCATCATTTCTTCTGAGCACATATCATCATTTGACACATTAAGAATGTATCTTAAATATTCTCCTCCTACTTCCACTAGAATATAAGCTCCACAGAGTAAGAAGTAATCTGTTTGTTTACCATTGTATATTCAACACCAAGAATAATTGTCAGGCATATAGTAGGTATAAGAAAAATATTTATTAAATGTATCTTGAATAAGTTAAACATGAAACAAAGCAGACAGTCTAAATGTACTGCAGATCATTGTAGCTGAAAGTAGTCTTAAGATTTAGTAGTTTTGTAGCTATCAAAACCAAAATGTACAAGATACACAATAATGTATGTATATGTAAATATACATGTATTTGCCTCTGCATTTAGAAAAATGTTTAGACCAGAAGCTTTTCTTAAAAGAATTTCTAGGATTTCTTTTCTTGTTTCTTCAGGTAGACTACATTATGCAAGTATACTATAGAATAAGTAATATTTCTTAGTTGCCAATCTAAATAGATATCTTGAATTTTCCATGTAGTAAGTGAGAAAAAGAGTGGAGGTAGACCATCCCAGTTTTGAGAACAGACACAAACACTGGCTAGCTAATGTGTTCAGCAACAGTTTAAATTTTTTAAAAGTGCTTATACGTCACAATTCTTTAAAAAATGTTTTCAGTAATCATGAAATTGTTCTTTAAACAAAGTTATGCATATTTTATTTAATGCGCTATCTCACAGCCTCTCATTTCCCCCTAATCCACATCATAATTATACAAAGTATTTTTTGTCAAATTTCTAAATATACATTTTTCTCATAAAAATCAACCTGTGTCATTTAGTATTTCATATTCTCCACATCAATGCTTACTAGTTTGGCAAAACTAAATGATCTATTAATCCAGTTACTCTGATAAAGAATAATCTTGAATAGAATATTGACATAGAAATTTAGAATCAATAGAGAATGGAAAATAAATACACTACCTGGCATAATAAGGAACACATGGGTATATGAAACTTTTCCCACAGCACTAAAAAAAAGACTGCTTACCTTTTGCAGAGCGACAATATATTTTTAGGGTAAAAACTAATGTGTACTGATGGCTGCTTCAGTAGATTCAGATTTGGGATTTTCTCTTAAATGTTACTTTCCCTTATGTGCTCAGCCTGTAATGGATTTATGGTTCATACTAGTGTGACATTACATAAAGTGTTAAAGTTTTACATCAGTAAAACAACATATTTATCACACATGCATGCTGCTCAGACTCACATATTCACTCTATACCACTTTTCATTTCAACTTGTTATAAAGTCTGGCTAATTTTTAAGATATGCTCTTTAGATTACTAAAGCAATTAATATCCATTTATACTGTTTGTAATAAATTTGTAAATTCTATGTCTGAAGAGGTTTCCGGAAAGACACTTCAAAGTTATAGGATCTTACTCTTCTAGTTTAAATCGGATTAAGAAAAAACTAAGCTCATTTTAAAATACAGTTGAATCATCATATTTGATTGTACATTCGTTTCACTGAATGCATATTTTTGAAAAATTGAAAAATAATTTTGTTTGATTTTCTACTTAATAATTACATACTTTAATTGAAGATCCAATGCCAAAATGAAACAAATAAATTGACATTTTTAATAGTTCTTTGGCACTATCATTAGTCATAATCTTATACTGTTTGTGGCAGGTCATGTTGGATGTTGAAAACTCCATTGTGTGGAATAGCTCCTGGCACACTGAGTTATTTGAATTGTGTCATCATTAGTTTAGCAAATAAGTCATTTGCTATGAGATAATGTTTGCTTTTATTATAGAAGAACAGAGAAGTACCAACCATATTCCTGATTCAAATTACATTAATACTACTTCAATTTGTACTTCAGAAAAGCATACAGGTTGATTTTGGAAAACAAACAGCAAATAAATTATCACATTTTGTGTAATGCCACTCATACACTTTCTAATAATCTGAGCTGCTCCTCAAAACAATCATGTGTGATAGGGTTTTTGTGTGTGTGTGCTTTTAAAGGTTTTTAAATTTTCATTAAATAGAACTGGGTACAGCAAAACCTTAACTGGTGGTTAAGCAATTTGACAAAGTTATAAAAAGGGCACATCTGGGCTTGACTCCAAGTCTTCTGAGGAAAATTTAAATGACTGTCTGATACAAAGTATTTCAACCCCAAAGTTTGTTCAGGAGAAAATATGAAGATAAACGAAAATATTTATAAGCAAAAGGGAGGTTTCCTTGTATGATGGAGACATATATTAAAACCTTAACCCTAATAGGCTCCAATCTTTGTGTTTGTGCATGTTTATATAGGTGTAGTGGGTACTCTGTCTATATAAAAGAAAATATACATAAACATGTGATTGTACATTTGAGTTTCAATCATTTTATTTCTGAAATGTATTGTGAGTACAAAATGCTCCACATAATATAGTTTTAAAGTCTATTAAAAAAACAAAACTGAAGTATCATGGCATAAAATTAAAAACTAATATTTAAAGTTCTTTTTATGCCCCTCCACAAAATCATCTTGCTTTCTCTTTCAGTTAACCCTTTCCTTAATTTTGGCTTATTTATTCCTAAAAAAAATAGTATTGTTTGGGGTTTTGAGAACCAATTTTTGATATCTATATAAGCAGTGCTCATTCTTCTGTGATTTGCATTTTCTCCCAAATATACTTTCTTTGAAACTTAGATATATTCATGCATGCAGTGAGAGGGGATTCCAATAGAAGAATATAGTCACCAATCATTAGACATGACATGGTCAGATCATATCGTTCCATGTTTTGGCATATAGTAAAATTTATTTAATTGTGTTTGTACATAATTTTTTATTATATGTTTGTCAGGGTTTTTGTTTGCAATTTTTTATTTTGCAAACAATTCTGCAACAAAAATGTAAGAACATGACTTTGGTACACACATTAGCTGTGCTGTACACCCAGAAGTACATGTGCATACATGTTCAATTGTATTGGGAAATAAAAATTGTTTTCCAAAGTTGTTGCATACACTTTCAGTAGAGTGCATAAAATTTCCATTGCCCTACAAGCTTTTCTGCACTTGATATTATCACCAGCCTCATTTTTTCCAACACAATATGTGTAAAATGTTTTTTGACTGCAATTTTAATTTCCATTTTCTAGATTACTCATATGGTCAAGCATGTCATCATAGATTTTTGGATGATATGCTTTTCCTTGTTCAATACAGTCAACTCAAGATTTTTGTTTATATATTTATTTATATATTGAATTGTTTGCTCATTCAAATAATTTGTATAGGCTTTTTACAGTTCTGTATTTAAATTTTATTGCTTATGTATATTGTTAATATACAAATTTTTGAATTGTCATTTCTCCCTCTCTGTAGTATATTTAATAAACACAAATTCTTAATTTCAAGGTAGTATAATTTGTTGGTTTTTTCTTTGCCTAACTGCTTTTGGATCTTTAAGAAAACTTTCTATTTACTAAAATGGTAAAGCTTTTCCTCTATATTTTCTTCTAAAGGTTTTCAAAATTTTCCTTCCAAATATAACTACATAATTCATTAGAATTGAAAATTTATGTTGTAATGAAGGGTTCATATTTTTTCCCACATGAATAACAAATGGACACAGCACCATTGATTTAATGGGCCACTATTGCCTTGCTAATTTGCAACACCAGATCTCTCTCTATATGAAGTTTCCGTATAAATCTCATTCCAGGGTCTCTATTTGGTGCAACTGGTGAAATTGCCCATTCCTCTACCATTATTATAGTATTTTTATTACTATAAGGAGCCATAATATGAACTAGGACAAATCCTCCCATTTGGTTGTTCAGCAGGTATATCTTGTATATGTTTGGATTCTTTCTCTTTTATATTAATTTTAGATATATGTTATCACATTCCTTGGAAAATTGTGTAGATTTTGACTGTGATTACAATTTGGAGAAACTAATATTTTATTACCTTTAATAACTTTGTATGATTTATATTCTTTCTCTGAATTGTCTGCAAATAACAATATTTTGAATCTTTACATTGTCTTTTTTTCTTATTCTGCTGGTTAGGACTTGTAACTCATTTTTAAAAAGAAATGATGAGAAGATGTCAGCAAGAATGATGAAATAAGAGACTTCTGATTTTCTCTCCTCTTACAGACACACTGAATAAACTACTACACAGGGGTCAATTCCCTCTGACCGAAATACGAAAATTAATTGAGTGACTCCTATACATTCAGTGACTGAGAAAATACCCACACTGAAAAGAGTAGGAAAATCTGAGAAACACCCACACCATACAACACAGCCCCTGGTACAGAGTTTTCTATTCAGGATGGAACCCTCAACTCTCAGCTTCTCCCAGAGATGCACATTTAGCACCCCAACTTTTAAGGCTGCTATTTGAGAAACTGGCTCCCAAATTACCCACCTCTGAGAGCTGATGAGTCTCAGCATTTGCAAGTCTCCCGGACCACGTGAAACAAAGAGGCAGCTTTGTTTCACCCCCAACCCAACCCTGACCAGCTCAGAAGGAGCAGGTGAAAACTCAAGGCTCCCAGTTTTTCCCTGAATGGGGTTTCACTGCATACTTTCCCAGCTGAGGGTCAAACTTCTAATCAGCTTGCATCTGGGAGCTGACTGGGATCCTCTGGGAGCTTGAAAGGGCTTTACTTGCCCTGTCTTCTCCTCCCAGCTTGCTCCAACAATAAAACAGTCTCCAGTTTCTCCCTAGAAGAAAGTGTCCACCATCTTGTGCCCCAATTTCTAAGGCTGCCACTCAAGAGACTGGCTCCTAAATCACCTAGTTCTAGGAGCTGATGGAGTTCTGCAATTTCATGTCCTCAAGAACACAAAGACAAAGGGCAGTTTTATATGGATGCACAACCACCCCAGTGGTTATTCCCTCTGGCTCAGCAAAGAGCTAGTAGGCAAAATAACCAGTTCCCAGTTTCTGCCTGAGAAGAGCTAGACTGCCTATAGAACATCCCAGCTTTCACAGCTGCTGCCTGAAAGGCTTCCAATCAGCCCCTATCTGGGAGCTGACAGGGCAGGCTATTAGAAGTCCTCTGGAAATGGGAATGGGAATGTGGAAATTTCCCCACCTTTGGGTCACTGACTGGACTTGACATATTCTAATCTCCTGGGGGCCACTAAGAACAGAGGTAGGGATTTGGAAAAACACAAAGACTTTAGAGGTGCCAGAATCTCAGACCAGATTGAGGACTTTTCCATCTATATTCATCAGAAATATTGGCCTATAGTTTTCTTTTCTTGTAGTGTCCTCATCTGACTTTGATATCAAGGAAATGCTGGCCTTGTAAAATAAGTTGAGAAATATTCTTCTCTATTCAGTTCTTTGGAAGAATTTGAGAAGGATTGACATTAATTTTTCTTTAAAAGCTTGGTAGCATTCTCCAGTGAAGCTATTTGTTTCTGGACTTTTCTTTTTTGGAAAATTTTCTAGTGCTACTTCGATCTCTTTACTTGTCTGTTCAGATTTTCTATTTTATCATGACTCATTATTGGAGGGTTGTATATTTCCAGAAATTTCTTCTAGGTTAGTTGGTATGTAATTATTCATAGTAATCTCTTATGATTCTTCATATATCTGTTGTATCAGTTATAATGTCTCCTCTTTCATTTCTGATTTTATTTATTTCAGTGTTTGCTCATTGGTTTTCTTAGTCTAGCTAAAATCTTGACAATTTTGTTTATCTTTTCAAAAAACCAAACTCAGTTTGTTGATTTTTTTCTATTGCCTTTCTACTTTCTATTTTTGCTCATCTTTGTTATTTCTTCATTCTACTAACTTTGGGCTTAGTTTGTTCTTTTTCTAGTTGCTTAGTTTGTTCCTTTTTCTAATTCCTAGTTGGCTTGCTTATTGGAAATCTTTCTTTTTTCTTAATATAGACATTTATTGCCATAAGCTTCACTCATAGAACTGCTGTTGCTGCATTCTATAAGTTTTGGGCTGTTGCATTTCTATTTTTGTTTGTCTCGAGACACTCTTTGATTTCTCTTTTGATGTCTTCTTTGACCCATTGTTTGTTCAGGACTCTCAAGTGTCCAGATTTGTCACTGCAGCCCCATGCAACCACCAGAAGCTCTGTTGTTTTCTTTTTCCACCAGCAGTAGTCCTCTGCCTGGACTGAACAAATCACTTTTATATTTTAAGTTGTTTTACTGATTGTTCTCAGTGTAAGGATTAGCTTGCCACAGACTGTCGTATCCTATTTTGAACAAGGAAACTGAAATCTGATTTTCAAAATCAACTCTGATAATAGTTTTCTTTAACTGGAGTGTTAAGACCATTTACATTTATCACATATCTCTCATATGCCAATACGATGAATACGGATTCATTTCTATTTTTTTATATGTTTCTTACCCATTCTGTCTTTAACCACTTTCTTAGATTGTTTTCTAATGCATTCTTTGTTTTCCTTTGTGTTACACTATTTTTTCCTATTCCTTTTTTTGGGGGAATTTTACACATATTTATATTCGTTAATGGTTTATCTTAAAATTTTGGTACTCACATTCAACTTAATAATGTGAATCCTATTTGATAGATTTTCTCAGTTCTGAAGTGATATAATGAACTTTAGATTATTTTGTGTGATTAACACATGCTGTTGTTATTCAGCATGTTTATTTTATATTGATTTATTTATCCCACATATTTGGTATTATTATGCAGTATTGCTGTAAAAAATGATTGTCTCGATTTTCCAAACATTTACTATTTCCTTTGATTACCATTTTTTTCCCTCAGATTTCTTAGATGATTTTTCTTTTTCCTTGAATCTCATCCTTCAGTTTTCTACAGAGATGCTCTGTTGGAACTAACCCAGTATGATACTGTATATCTGGAAATATTTCCCCCTTTTCTTCTCAAGAGAGAGTTTCATTAGGTGTGCAATTGATATCAGTTGTTTGAAGCTATTATTTTGTTGTTTATGCAACCATTGTTACTACTAAGATATCAACTGGCCCTCTATTTTCATTTTTTTCTAAGTAGTCTATCTATCCCATCCAACTCCTCTTTTTCCCTTTTAGGATGCTCTAAAGATACCCTCTTTATCTTTGGTTCTGATTTCACTAAAATATATCTGGCTGGGAATTTCTTTTTACTTATCATCCTTTGGAGTCACTAGGTTAACAGAGTGTGAGAATTGGTGTCATTCAATTACGTATGTCTTGGTCATTTTGTCTTCAAAAATTCACTTTAGGATTAGCTTTTTTGAAAATAGTGTGAATTTTTATTTACAATTATAGTTCAGGTTCATTTTAGAAAATTTGTGGTATATGAAAAATTCAGAAAAACACTTTTAAACACAACTCCAAGAAATGATAACATCTTAGTATAAGCAACTATTTTGTTTTTGCTTTACTAAGATATAAAAAGTATACATAGAAAAGTTAATATAAATGAGTTTCATAGACTATTTCTCAAGATAATTAATATTCTTCTACAACATAAATTTGGTGACTCTATGGTATTATATATATAAACCAATTTAACCAATCATCTAGCTTTCAAATATTTAAGTTGTTCCCATCTCTCCATTCTTATGCTCAGTTTTTAGGATATGATAGTGAAATAAATGTGGAAAAATTTTTGTCTGCAGAAACCTTGCAATCTACTTGGTGAAAACAAGCACTAAATAACATAGTAGTAAGTATATAGTATTTTTTTAATGTGATGAATGTTGAGGAAAAAAACATATGAAGTGGGAAAGGTGAATACAGATTATTAGGGCTTGCTGTGTGAAATATTAGCATGTCCAGGAAAGGTTTCTCTGAGAAAGTGTTTTGATTAACATATGAATAAGAAACCAGTCATACAGATACCTGGAAGATCATGCTAGGAAGAGAAAACAGCAAGTACAGAGTCTCAAAGTGGCAACATGCCATGAGTAGGAAGCCAGAATGCTGGATTGAAGGAGGCATTGGAGAGCATGGGATGACATCAGATGGTACCAGAGGGTCAGGTCATGCTGGATTTTAGGGGTCGTAGTGAGGATTTACCTTTTACTGGGAAAGAAATGAGAAGTCTTTGGGGATTCTGAGGAGAGAAGTGGTATGATCTGAATTAATAGTATCATTTTGACTACTTTGTTGAGGATAGACTAAAGAGTAGACAACAGTGAGACCAGTTAGGAGGTTGCTTTAATGTTCTAGGCCAAAGATGATGGACTTATACTGGAGAGGCAGTAGTGGGGATAATTTGGTCCCCAGATCAAATTCTGGAGCAAGACACAAACGGGAGTTGCTGGTAGGTTTATTATAAACAACTAAGACTGCAGAAGGAGATATGTTAGGAGAGGGGCAGAGACTATCAGGAGGTCATATTTATAGGTAAATATTGTGAATATTTCTACTCTTTTATTTATAAGTCCCTGAACATGAAATGTATATAAAAATATATGTACATTTTAAATATTTTTCTATCTACTGTCAAATAATTTTCCAGTGTGGTTTTTACTAATTTATGCATTTGAGCAGTGCATGCAACTATTTCCCTTCACACTCTAAAATACTAATATTGCTATTTTTAATTGCTGTAAATATTGATTTAATGTGCTCTTTAATTAGAACAAACAAACTTAATTTAAAACACTTTAGTCAAAATACCACAAGATTTGACTTCTTCCTACTTCCTCTTTTATTCTTTTATATTATTCGCTGTCCATATTTTTAGTCTGTTTCATAAATAGTGGTACTGACATTTGTAATTTCTTGCCCTTAGGACATTTGAATACTCTTACAAGTTTTGGGAATTCCCATTATGCCCCTTGGACATGGCAATCTGAAAGGGGAATGTTCTTATTTTCATTTTTTGCCAGACAAGATATTGGTAGCCTAGGCTTATGTAAGTAGTCTTTCTTGCCAACAACTTAGTTTCTTGATTGAATGACTCCATTGAAAAGAGAGAGGAAACTGTAATATTCAAAGGTGTCTAGCAAGGGCAACGACATCCATTGGTAGTGGTGATGCACAGGAGTGGGGAAGTGCCTTGACTGACTGTTCTTAATTATTAATTTCCACAGACATGCTAGATTTGGTCCTATATAAAATCTATTTCTCCAGGCTTTAGTGACCCTTTCTCATCCTCCGTACCTTTAAAATAATTCCACTTTTTTTCTTACTTCTGCCAGAGCTGAATTCTGTTGCTTGTAAGCTAGAACCCTGATGGGAACTGACTACAGTATCCCATTAGGCTCAAAATGGTTCTTGCATATTGCTGTTGTTTGGTACTTTAATGGGGCAAAGCTATTTGTATTCATTAGAAATCCTCTTGGTGAGAGCATTGCATGAACCGTTATGCAATATTTTTGTTAAGCCACTTGGAACTGAGACTGAGACCCTCACTAAATGATTAACATAAGATAAAACAAAAATTATGTTACTCCTAAGAAAGAAAATATGAGACAGAGGGAGAGATTGCTGCCAGTGAGATGGCATAAGGCTATGGAGCTGAACAATTTAATTTTTTCTTATTAAAAACAAAACAAAAGAAAAATTAAATATTAATGTTACTATCAAAATTGGAAATACAGGGCAAGTAGGAGTTGGTACCTATCATAGCAATGTGATTATATAATGACTCAAGATGATTATTCAGAGGTAGACTTATAAGCATATTATTAATAAATACACAAGTAATCCTAAAATAAATTATGAACCCATAATGTATTATATTTAAGTACGACTTTTCAAGATTTTTGTTTTAGTCACTTATACTCTTTGTTACCATAACAATAACTGAAGCATATCAGAATTAAGTCTTTTCTTTTGGTAGGTTATTTTGTTTAGATTCCTTGTGTGCATTCCACTATCTTTTCAATTATAATTTACTCATTTTGAATTCTTATTTTGAGAGATATATGGCATATGGATAAAAGTTTGGTTAAAAATTGGAATTGGGTGGTATAATCCCTATGGATCAGAGTATAGCATTCTGTTTTCAAAAAAATATTTCCTCTCAGTATAAAAATATCAAATTTTGTATTAATAAGTACTGCTTCAATTGCAAGTGACTGAAACCAACTTTAACTGTGAAAAACAAAAGGAAAAGGGAGGAAAGGGAGATTTATGGTTGGGATACTAGAATATTTCATGAATAAGGGAGAGTTAAGCAAAAAACCTCTGGTCCAGCAAACCTGCAACAGGGAATTTGATAGCCAGAATTAGGGCTAGAGAGCCTTTGTTTGGGTTTTTCCATTGACCTGTGATCTCTACTCCTTGCTGCAGATCTGTTTAATTTTACTTTATTTCTATACATTAGCTTCCTATATGTGAAGAAAATTGAGCTAAACTTTGGCTGGTGATATTCAGAGATTTAGACAGTTTAAGAAACAAACTTCTACCAGACATAGTACACAACAAACAACTTTATGCCTCAGATGTACAATCTAAAAGTTGAAGGTCCCAGCAGTGCCATCCTGAACTTGGAATGTATACCCTTCAGAGGTAGTTTCTGGCACAACATTTTGATCTTCCTCTTCCTCCACAGAGAAATACTTCTCAATCAAGTTTAATGAAGCTTTGTACACAGACTCATTTTCATGGTTTTGTAGAGCTTCAATTTTGTCCAAATCTCCACATTCTTCAATACTTATACTAAGTTTCTCAGTTTCACCTAGTTTCTCAGCAGTCTGAGAGATATTTTAGATGGCATCCAGAATAACCAGAATAATTTTAGTGTCTTTTGCAGTTAGGAGGTTTATCAACAGTTCTATTATGCCACAATGAACAAGGTATACGATCTGCTCAACTGTTCCACCCCTTGTGTAGTTGGTCACAGCCCATACAGCTTCCTTTTGTGTCCTAAAGTCGTCCTTAGAGAGAACGCCAACAAGGAATGGGACTAATCCATGATTTACTACTTGATGTATCTGGTCCTGGTGGCCAGCTGTCATGTTTGACATTGTCCACGTAGCTTCCTTCTGAATATTAGTTTTGGAGTTTGTTAGCAGGCTGGGAAAGATGGCAAGTACTCCTACATCTATTACAACCTGAGTCTGTTCATCTGTCCCAGTGACAATATTCCCTATGGCTCTTAGCACGAGAGTCACAATTGGCAATTCAGTAGCACCTGAAAGCTTCACAAGTTGGGGTACAACCCCAGTTTTCACAACCATTTCAATCCATTCATTTGGACCATCGGTAAGGTAGGAAATAGCCCAGCAGGCACCAGCTAAAATTTCTGGATCATGGTGATGCAGGAGACGAACTAAAGTAGGAAGAATTTGCTCAACAACATCTAAGGCGGGTTGCAGTATTCTTGTTGCGACAAAGATTTGAAAGTGTCCAGGTAAGATTATGTAAGTAACCACATGCTAAAAATGACAAGTCAGGAACCGCCAAAAGTGCCAACAGTGGGTCAACTGCACCATGCTTGATAACCAAGTCTTGGAAGACCGAGCCATCACCTGCAATGTTTCCTAGAGTCCGTACAGCTTGTTCACTGATGTGAGCGTGGGGAGATGCCAACAGGGAAATGAATACTGGGATAGCACCTCCATCTACCACAGCCTTGGTCTGTTCTGATGTCGCAGAAGCAATGTTAGTGAGGGCCCAAGCAGATTCAAACTGAATGGGACTACAATCAGCTCTGCCCAAGAAGGACACAAATTTTGGAATCAAACCAGCCCGGATTATGCTGACTATAGGGGGCTGTTTTTCCCTGGAAAGCAGTTTCCTAGCAGCTTGAGTAGCTTGGAGCTGGCTTTCCAAATTGTTGCTATTTATGCCTTTGACAATGTCATCAACAGACCGATTTACAGTGCCCTGGTTGTTGCGGTTTTCCTGCAGTGGAAAGCAGCATCATCTGGAAAAGAGCTGACATTTCTCCTTTTCAGCATCTGGTCACCCTTCTTAGCTTTCCTGAGCTCCACATTAACTTCTATTCGGCGCCGCCTCATTTCTGGACTGTCTTTCCCCTTGTTCTTGAATCTTTTAAGGCGGGCAGATGGTGAATTACCATTCTCATTGGTTGACATTGTTATGAGACAAAGGGAGAAAGCTACACAGCCTGCTCAAGCTTCCACAGGAGGTGGTGCAGGACGCACAGGCTACGGATCAACTGCACTCAAATCGTCCACCATGGTCGGCCTGAGGACAGTGTCTTGGCTATTTTAAATAGTGCTGCTATGAATACTGAGGTTCATATATCTTTTAAAATTATGATTTTCTCTGGATATATTCCCAGGAGTGGGATTGCTGGATCATATGGCAGTTCAATTTTTAGTGTTTTAAGGAACCTCCATACTATTCTCCCTGATGTTTGTACCAATTTTCATTCCCACCAACAATGTAGGAGGGCTCCCTTTGCTCAACACCCTCTCCAGCATTTATTCTTTGTAGACTTTTTGATGATGGCCGTTCTGACCGGTGTGAATACCTCATTGTAGTTTTGATTTGCATTTCTCAGATAATTAGTGATGCTGAGCATTTTTCATGTGCTTTTTAGTTATCTGTATGTCTTCTTTGGAGAAATGTCCATTTAGATCTTCTGTCCGTTTATAGGTTGGGTTGCTTGGTTTTTTTGACAAACAGCTGCATGAGCTGTTTGTATATTTTGGAAATTTATCCCTTGTTGGTCACTTTGTTTGCAAATATTTTCTCCCATTCTGTGGGTTGTCTTTTCATTTTGTTTATGATTTCCTTTGCTTTGCAGAAGCTTTTAAATTTATTTAGGTCCCATTTGTTCATTTTTGTTTTTATTTTCATTACTCTAGGAGGTGGATCAAAAAAGATAATGCTGTGATTTATGTCAAAGAGTGTTCTGCCTGAGTTTTTCTCTAAGAGTTTATAATGTCTGGCCTTATATTTAGGTCTTTGGTCCATTTCAAGTTTATTTTTGTGCATGGTGTTAGTGTTCTAATTTTAATTTTTTACATGTAGCTGTCCAGTTTTCCCAGCACCGCTTACTGAAGATACTCTCTTTTCTCCATTGTGTATTCTTGCCTCCTTTGTTGTAGATTAGTTGAACATAGAAAGGAAAAATATATTCTAATACTCAACAAAAGAAATACTCATTTTAGATTTCAACAGAAAGTCATCCGTATTTTTTAGTTAATGAGTAAAACCATTTGTATATGTAAACTTCTTCACATA
Organism: Globicephala melas; assembly: GCF_963455315.2. Classification (NCBI taxonomy): domain Eukaryota; kingdom Metazoa; phylum Chordata; class Mammalia; order Artiodactyla; family Delphinidae; genus Globicephala; species Globicephala melas. The sequence goes on from NC_083318.1 coordinate 82,674,377, forward strand.
TTTTTAACATCTTTATTGGAGTATAATTGCTTTAAAATGGTGTGTTAGTTTCTGCTTTATAACAAAGTGAATCAGCTATACATATACATATATCCCCATATCTCCTCCCTCTAGCGTCTCCGTCCACCCTCCCTATCCCACACCTCTACGTGGTCACAAGGCACCGAGCTGATCTTCCTGTGCTATGCGGCTGCTTCCCAGTAGCTATCTATTTTACGTTTGGTAGTGTATATATGTCCATGCCACTCTCTCACTTTGTCCCAGCTTACACTTCCCCTTCCCCGTATCCTCAAGTCCATTCTCTAGTAGGTCTGCATCTTTATTCCTGTATTGCCCTTAGGTTCTTCATGACCATTTTTCTTTTTTTTAGATTCCACATATATATGTTAGCATACAGTATTTGTTTTTCTCTTTCTGATTTACTTCACTCTGAATGACAGTCTCTAGGTCCATCCACCTCACTACAAAAAACTCAGTTTCATTCCTTTTTATGGCTGAGTAATATTTCATTGTATATATGTGCCACATCTTCTTTATCCATTCATCTGTTGATGGACATTTAGGTTGCGTCCTGGCTACTGTAAATAGAGCTGCAATGAACATGGTGGTACATGACTCTTTTTGAATTATGGTTTTCTCAGGGTATGTGCCCAGTAGTGGGATTGCTAGGTCGTATGGTAGTTCTATTTTTAGTATTTTAATGAACCTCCATACTGTTATCCATAGTGGCTGTATCAATTTACATTCCCAACAATAGTGCAAGAGAGATCCCTTTTCTCCACACCCTCTCCAGCATTTATTGTTTCTACATTTTTTGATGATGGCCATTCTGACCAGTGTGAGATAATACCTCATTGTAGTTTTGATTTGCATTTCTCTAATGATTAATGATGTTGAGCATTCTTTCATGTGTTTGCTGGCAATCTGTATATCTTCTTTGGAGAAATGTCTATTTAGGTCTTCTGCCCATTTTTGGATTAGGTTGTTTGTTTTTTTGATATTGAGCTGCATGAGCTTCTTGTAAATTTTGGAGATTAATCCTTTGTCAGTTACTTTGTTTGCAAATATTTTCTCCCATTCTGAGGGTTGTCTTTTTGTCTTGTTTATGATTTGCTTTGCTGTGCAAAAGCTTTTGAGTTTGATTAGGTCCCATTTGTTTATTTTTGTTTTTATTTCCATTTCTTGAAGAGGTGGCTGAAAAATGATCTTGCTGTGATTTATGTCATAGAGTGTTCTGCCTATGTTTTCCTCTAAGAGTTTGATGGTGTCTGGCCTTACATTTAGGTCTTTAATCCATTTTGAGTTTATTTTTGTGTATGGTGTTAGGGAGTGTTCTAATTTCATTCTTTTACATGTAGCTGTCCAGTTTTCCCAGCACCACTTATTGAAGAAGCTGTCTTTTCTCCATTGTATATTCTTGCCTCCTTTATCAAAGATGAGGTGACCATGTGTGTGTGGGTTTATCTCTCAGCTTTCTATCCTGTTCCATTGATATATATTTCTGTTTCTGTTCCAGTGTCTTGATTACTGTAGCTTTGTAGTATAGTCTGAAGTCTGGCAACCTGATTCCTCCAGCTCTGTTTTTCGTTCTCAAGATGGCTTTGGCTATTTGGGGTCTTTTGTGTACCATACAAATTGTGAAAATTTTTGTGCTAGTTCTGTGAAAAATGTCAGTGGTAATTTGATAGGGATTGCATTGAATCTGTAGATTGCTTTGGGTAGGAGAGTCATTTTCACAATGTTGATTCTTCCAACCCAAGAACATGGTATATCTCTCCATCTATTTATATCACCTTTAATTTCTTTCATCAGTGTCTTATAATTTTCTGCATACACGTATTTAGTCTCCTTAGGTAGGTTTATTCCTAGATATTTTATTCCTTCTGTTGCAATGGTAAATTTGAGTGTTTTCTTAATTTCACTTTCAGATTTTTCATCATTAGTGTATAGGAATGCAAGAGATTTCTGTGTATTAATTTTGTATCCTGCTACATTACCAAATTCATTGATTAGCTCTAGTAGTTTTCTGGTAGCATCTTTAGGATTCTCTACGTATAGTATCATGTCATCTGCAAACAGTGACAGCTTTACTTCTTCTTTTCCAATTTGGATCCCTTTTATTTCTTTTTCTTCTCTGATTGTTGTGGCTAAAACTTCCAAAACTATGTTGAATAATAGCGGTGACAGTAGGCAACCTTGTATTGTCCCTGATCTTACTGGAAATGACTTCAGTTTTTCACCATTGAGGACGATGTTGGCTGTGGGTTTGTCATATATGACCTTTATTATGTTGAGGAAAGTTCCCTCTATGCCTACTTTCTGCAGGGTTTTTATCATAAATGGGTGTTGAATTTTGTCAAAAGCTTTCTCTGCATCTCTAGAGATGAGCATATGGTTTTTCTCCTTCAATTTGTTAATAGCATATATCACATTGATGGAGTTGCGTATATTGAAGAAACCTTGCATTCCTGGGATAAACCCCACTTGATCATAGTGTATGATCCTTTTAATGTGCTGTTGGATGCTGTTTGCTAGTATTTTGTTGAGGATTTTTACATCCATGTTCATCAGTGATACTGGCCTGTAGTTTTCTTTCTTTGTGACATCTTTGTCTGGTTTTGGTATCAGGGTGATGGTGGCCTCGTAGAATGAGTTTGGGAGTTTTCCTCCCTCTGCTGTATTTTGGAAGAGTTTGAGGATAGGTGTTAGCTCTTCTCTAAATGTTTGATATAATTCGCCTGTGAACTTCTTCACATTTTATTCTCTTATTTGAGTGGCCAGGAACTCACTCATTTGGGTTCAGCCAAACTTCAGGTTATTAACATAAACTGCCAGGTTCCTCACACAATTGTTAAATTATGTAAGTTTATTCATTATGTGTTCATGTACTTTTGTTCCAAGTGTTTGATGGAAATATATGATTAAATCTTAAGGGAATAAAGGAGATTAATTCTATACCAGAAATGAGCAAACTTTAAAAAAGAAATCAACACAAAAACAAAACAATCCCAACAACAATGCCTTATAATTAGTATCCTTTTTTGGAATAGAAAAGATCATGTAAATATTTATGTTTAGAATTACATATTATATCCTTAGAATTAGAATTTATGGTTCTGAGATACAGAGGAAAACAGACTATCGAACAAAAACATTTTGCTTCACTTAGGTTTAACAATTATATTTTGTAGCACTAGTGGCTGATTCAGATTGTGGATATAAAGTGATTTAAATTAAGACCTCAAGAAATTGGAGATTAGAATTTCTTTGGTAAATATCACAGCTCTGTAATATATTCTCTTGTCTCACAATGAAGAAAGGTATTGAATTATTTTCTCTCTCAAGTCAGGTTCAGTCAAGTGGCTTTATGAAAGACCAGACAAATTTTGATATTTGTCCCCTGCAGTCTGCTTACAGAGCCAGGATGGGTAGTTTCATGAAGACTTTGTGAAGGACAGAACCAGGAGAGCTATATTCATGAGGAATCCTCCCAGAGTTTGTTGGGGCACAAAATTATGAGATCTTTCTCTCAGGGACTAAAAATGGGGATGGAGACCAGATATTTTTAAATCTTTCTCAACTGACTGCCTTGAGGAGGCGTGGACCCTCTCAGAAGAGTTACAGGAGGGATTTTAAGTGGCCATATGGTGCAAGTATGACTTCTCTTAAGTGAAATACAGATGAGGGATCCCCAGTAGAGAACAGTCTCTGAAAAGTCCACAAAGCTTTCCACAAGAAATAGTTTGATTACCCACTAAACTTAGAGGATGTCAATGATAGATCATGATAGTACTAGTCAACTAGACCTGACCTGGCTACTGCTACAACACTGGAATACTCATAAACCATGTTTAGCAAGTTGGAGAGATTGTGAGGAAAAGAAGCATAAGACTAGGGAAAATTAGAAAGAAAATCAATTGTACTCACTTCAGGTGTCCTGTTAGAGCAGGTTAGGTCAGAAGGAGAATATAAGTTGAACTTGAAATATGATTCAGAAATATGATTCAGAGTTTGCCTATTATGTAGTATATTATTAGTCAGGTTTCTCCAGAGAAACAGAACAATAGGATGTGCATGTGTGTGTATATGTGTGTATATGTAGATAGATGGATAGATAGATACAGATAGGTTGATAGATACAGAGATAGATATATAGAGAGAGATTTTAAGAAATTGGCTCATGTGATTGTAGAGGCTGCCAAATCCAAAATCTTCAGGCCAAGCTAGCAGACTAGAGATCCAGGGAAGACTTGCAGTATGAGTCCAAAGGCAGTCAGCTGGTAGAATTCCCTTTTCCTTTAGGGAGCTCAGTCTCTTTTGCATTAAAGCCTTCAACTGATTGGATTAGGCTGTCAACTGAAAACAATGTACCACATGAACTGTGAGCTTCAGTTTTATTTGGGAACCTTACTGAGGACTATAGCCTGGGAGAAGCCTCTCAGATAGCTCTGAGGAACTGCTCTGAAGAGATAGGGAGGGGCTAGTATATACATATGAATTTTTTGGCTGGGTCATACATGTAGTCAAGCATAAAAATATTACTTCTAATCACAATGAACAGATACCTCAAGTCAATCATTCTAGTGCTTTTTTAAGTATTGGAAGATACAAGAATCTGAGGTCATTGAAATTCTTTTTTGGAATTTGAATCTGAACTATCTGAACTATTTAGGGGTCCCTATATGCAAAACACAGAACACTTCATCTTGAATTCCTTTCAGGGTATATATACTGTATGACAGGAACTACAATGGCTAATGACTTGATGGCAAGCAACATTCTTTGTTTTACAAGACCCACACACATGATGAAGGGTAGTGTGCTCTACTCAAAGTCTACTGGCTTAAATGTTAATCTTATCTAAAAATAATACATTCAAAGAAAAATCTAGACTGACATTTGACCAAATATCTATGTATCATGGCCTAGCCAAGTTGACACATAAAATTAATCATTACATATAGGCAGATATTTTAATCATTAAAATAAATGTATTTTGAACTAAGTATAATTAGATAATTTTACTATATAAAAGTAAAAAGAAAAGTCATGGGATTAACCTTTCATCAATGAGATTAGAAAAATTAGCTCTATATGCAAAATCTGTTGGGGGAAATAATTATTTTGCTTAAATCAAGTCTTAAGATAATACAATGTAAGAATGGTAGCAAAGTGAAGAAAACTCCCTCTTTCTTTCTCTCTCTCTCGGCTATTACTGATACAAATTAGGGAAAAATAAACTCTTATCTTCTTCAGGAAAAATAGTCTCATATTCAATCTAAATTCCATTCTGATGAACCTAAAAAACAGTCAATTAAAAGTCATGAGAACCAATTTAACCATTTTACATTTTTTTACTCTACTCTCCTAGTTTCCTAGTTTTGTTTCTTCAAATTCTTCGTCTTTTCAGACTCAGGAACTACTTCCATCTGCAAGTTATCAATAGATAAACATGCTGACATTTCTTAGTGAAAATAAAATCAATCAAAAGAGATATTCCACACATTCCTTCTACCCATGAATAAGTAAATTTTGCTTTCATCTAAATTGTTTTAACTACTGTTAAGATGGGGTAAACTCTTATACTCCTTTCTAAAACCAACCTCCTTTGTAAACTAGATCTCATCCCTTCTTGCATAACAAAGGTAGTGCTCCAGGTAGTTTACCCTTCCTCATCCATCATTTTGTTTCTCAAGTGTATCATTCTTAGAACAAATTCTATAGATATAATAGCAAAAGATTCTATAACATCTCTTATTTACAAAAAAAAATATATATATATTGTCTTGACCTCACATTCCCCTTCAGTAACTATCTCATTTTCCCTTCTTTCTTGAAACCAAACTCCTAAATAAACATAGCCTTACTCACTGACTCCATTTCTTTACCTCTAATTATTTCCTAAACTCACTCTAATCAGACTTTCATACCTACCAGTTCAAAGAAACCTTTTATCAAGGTCACAAGTAGAACAATCTTTGACTCTCTCTTTTTCTTTCACCCCACATCCAAGTCATGTTAATAGCCAATACGTTTTTTCCTTAAAATTTACACACACACACACACACACACACATAAACACATATACAATCAAATCATGCCCTGCACTGTAGCACAATCTAATCTATGTCACTTGGACTATTTCAGTATTCTCTTAAGTGTTCTCCCTGCTTCCAACATGCAGTCTCCATACAGGCGAAACTATGGTCGGGTGCTAAGCAACTTATTCTGATAAAGAGGGAGTAGAGTGACATGAGGAAACTTCCCCAGGCTGCGCATGCCCAGACTACACAGGCTTATAACCTATAGTAAACCCAAACTCATTATACCATCACTATAATAAAATCTGCATGTGGTTTTGCCCCTTCCCCCGCCCGTGGCCTTTTCTTAGTGAATCAAGGGTAAGGGCATGCACAATAATGAACTTGTTACATAACTCTGGACTGTCAATCGAATAATGATCCCCTGTCGCTCACCCATGATCGCACCCCACCTCCTCGATGAACATTTCTTATAAATGCCCTTAAGCCTGTACAGGAGGGCTAGTTTCACTTAACAGAAACAGCCCGCTCTCCCTCTGAGAGTGTAACCATGCTTTAATAAACTTTGCTTTGCGCTTAAGCCCGAAGTGGTAGTCTGCCATTCTTTGCTTGCTATCACAAGGACCGAGATTGCTGGTCTGCGTCTTCTGTTGACCTCCTGGATCGGAGCTATTTGATACAACGCACGCCAACCCTGTAACATCTCCAGTGGTCTATAGAGCTACATGTAATCTCCCCACCACATATATGGTTCTCTAACTTCATTTTCAACCTTCATCTCTGTAGTTTATTCTCTTCCAGTACTATTTACTTCCTTTATGGGCACCAAACACACCAAGGATGTTCCTATTTCAAGTCCTCTGCACTTGCTTTTTCCTCTCCCTGAAACCTCCCCATGCCTCCATGTGGGAGATGCTCACTCTGACACTTCTTTCTGTTATCTGAACTATTGTGACTTTGTCACAGAGGCTCTGCCTGATCACTCTCTATAAAATAGTTAGACTTACCCAAGATGCCCTGTCCCTCTTACCAGGCATCACATAACTATAGAGTACACATGATTTATTTGTTTATTTCTTACTCCACCTGAATGTGGGACCCAGGATGTCAAGAACTTTATCTGTTTTGTGGAATGACTTAGTCCCTGCACCAAGAATATTACCTAACACTCAGTAGATGTTCAATAAATATTGTCAAAATAATGGACAGATGGATAAATTAATGGACAAATGATAATTATATTGTGGTATCAGAGATTAGAACCTTTATACTGTTCCACAGACCAAACATGAAGGAGTAATTTCTTCTAAAAACACTTGTGCATTTGAAACGGAGGATATTATCCCAATTACAGGATAAAGCTCAAGGATAAAGCAAGATTCCAGATAAAAGCTGGTTTACTATGGCTTTATGCATACAGATCTTAGCCTCACAGGCTTACCAGTGCTGGGCCAGGAGACAAATTATTTTAAGCTTTGAGGTAGCATAGAAATAGCAAAGAGAGTTAGTGGGACTGAAGTGGGCAGAGGGCTTGCAGCAAGGGAAATTCCATTGAGATCTTCATGGATAGATGATGGAGGTGAAGGAGTTGGGCACAAGAGGTGATGGATTTCTCAGAGAATCTCTTCAGGAGTTAATAGTATTAAGAAGAGCTGAGACACTTTTTCTTCCAGTTTTGGCACAATAAAACAATTTTTCCAAGATATAGGATGAAATGAGTGGTGACTGACTTTACATTTTCTTCCTTTTCTCACTGTTAAATTTCAAAACTCTTCAGAGTTCAGAGGCATGGTTTGTGGGGATGTTTCTAATTGGCTTAATGGAAGCCTCAAAAATCTGTTTATAGATGTAGTGTTAATAGATTTTATGAAAGTATAAAGATATCCATTTAAAACTACTATTTATATTTTATCTCATGACAACTAGTATATATCTGTTGCTCAATTTGCTTTTTGATAGAGTTTGCTTAAGTTAAAAATATTACCCTTTATACTAGGGAATGATTTGGTATTTCCTTGTTTGTCCCCTTTCTAAACCCAGTGATTATTTTTTTTGTAATAAACTTAGAATTAGTCATATATATGTCATTTAATTATTTTGATAAAGAATTGAAATTATAATTATTATCAAGCACAGAATCCTCTGCAGGTTTGAATGAGAGACATTAGATCAAGCTATCCCAAAGATAAAGAAAAAAATTTGCAGGAGTTTAGAAGACAATCAACCTGAAATACATATTTCCTTACAAATATTATATTTTTCCACAAAAATAAGATGGATAGGTAGGGTTTTTTTTGTTTAGCTAAACAGTTAGCTATTTTACTCACATACATGTAGTTGATTGAATAGGGAATATTACTATAATTTTCACCAGATATTTTTCAGTATGATTAAATATATGAAGTAATACAGCTCCCTCAGCTTTATAAATAGTATTTTCTCAATTATACTGAAAACAAGGGAGTTATAAACATATCACACCATTCTAGCCATTCTTAGGGATAGCAAGGCTGTCATCTTGAAAACTAAACAGGATTTTATACAGAGTAGTTTGATTTCATAACAGCAGAGACTAATGGAACATTTTAGGAATGAAATCTGTCTAAATAAATGAGCTTCTTCATCTTCAAATCTACACAAAAACCCCAGCCCATATCAGACAAAAATTAAAGTTGTGTGTAGGGGGAAGGGAAGATTATGATTCATTCCATTTTCATTGATTAATAGATTTCTCATTTTTGCCAGGAGATAGCTGCAAAATTGCAATCTATATGAGTAATTAATTGGATAGTCTTGTTATTTTTCTATCTAACAGGAATGAGTAAGTGACACCGAAGTTTAGGTGGGATAAATAGACTTCTTTTTATCATCTTGCTAACATTTCCCCACTATTTTCTTTTCAATTAACATGTAAATGAAAGTAGCCTTCCTAGTGCTACAAAACAGATTTTATAACAGAAAAGAAAGGGATTTTGCACATATCTGGTGTGCATTAGAAACACTGTAATTTTTATAACTTAGAGAAAATAAAGGTGATATTATATATTCCCCATTTTAATACAAAGATCTAAGAGCAGATCAATAAAATTGACTTATGTTACATTCATTTAGAAATATTATAATATAGAAATATTCTGACTATTTTCTTTCATTTAATAGAATTATATAGAGCATTTTAATCTAAAATATTTTCTTGAAAACTTTGTTGATGAAGTGTTGATAGAAAATTGCTGTTACAATATATGGTAAGTATTTGCTGATTTAATTTATAAAGGACACTTTATAAAAATATTTGATGAGGAGGCTCCATAGAAAATCAACTAGCTAATAATAATTTATTGTATTTAATCATTTTCCATTAAAAGATATACCTGGGGCCTGTGTATAAATGTGTTTTATTATACTCATTTATTATACTTTGTCAGTTTCTCATATTAAATATACACACAAGATATAACATAGTATTGTAGGTCAATTATACTTCAAAATCAAACACACAAACTCATGGGAAAAGAGATCATATTTGTGGTTATCAGAAGCGTGGGGGAAGAGGAGGGGGAATTGGATGAAGGTGGTCAAAAGGTCAAATTTCCAGTTATAAGACAAATAAGTACTAGGGATGTAATGTACAATATAATAAATATAATTACTTCTGTATGTTATATATGAAAGTTGTTAAGAGAGTAAATCCTGAGTTCTCATTACAAGGAAAAAATAATTTTCTTTCTTTTTCTTTCATTTTGTATCTGTATGAGATGATGGATGTTCACTAAACTTACTGAGGTACTCATTTCATGATATATGTAAATCACATCACTATGCTGTACTCCTTAAACTTATACAGTTCTGTATGTCAATTATATCTTAATAAAACTGGAAGAAAAAAATATATGTACTACAGATCTATAGTTAGTATACATATTCTATGTTATAATTACCAGTATTCTAGGGTTACTTGGCTAGACACAGTTGAAAATCATTTGTCAAGATTAAGATGAATCTTTAAGTGGAAACTTTAAAAAATACTCTTTTTGAAATATTAACAGTAAATATATATTTATAATAAATATTTCTATTAATGAAATGTACCCAACAAACAAAACCAAAATCTGATGATGCTTGATGTTCTTGAGAATGAATCAAACCTACTTTTTTATTTTTAATATTTTCCAGGTTGCATGACCTACACCTATATGCATTAATATGTGTAGAAATTATAAAAAAACTTGGGGCCATATTTAAAAGGATGAAGATGCTAAAGGATGAATACTTATTTGTAACAAAACTGAATCACAAGACTAGCCAAAACATTAAAACAAATTATGGCTATAAATACAGTAGTAGATGTTCTGAGGTTAGAGATCTAGATTAAAAATGGGAACAATGGGGGTCTGGATTTATTTTATGCCTGAGCCACACTACCAAATAACAGACCCTAAATAAATATGTTTCAAAAGTGAATGGATGAAAGCTTGCAGATTTATTTTCTCATATATTAATGTATAATAAAATTCCAAAATCATATTATTTTATACCTGCTATTTTTTCCTGTTAATAGTTGTGGGAGCTAATAAAATATGTATAGGATACATTTGTAAATGTTGAAAAACAGATTTAATCCATAAACCACTTCTATTATTTGTTAAAAAAAAACACTCAAGTTAACATGTTGAAGTTGATATATGCAGCAGATTTACCATAAGAATTTTCTTGTATTACAGGTGGGCTATACAAAATATAAAAAGAAATAATAAGAAAATTTTGTGTCACGTATTGGAAAGTCACTGAGGGACTATTAGGACTGTGGATAAGGGCTCTGGCATTAATATTCTCAAACATAAATATAACAAAAAAGAGATCTGAACAGTACTTGACTAAAAAGCATCCTGGGACTTTTCATTTAGACAAGCAAAGAAGAGGAAACATTCAAATATAGAAAGAATTGAGGTTTTAGGAACTGGACCAACTCTTGGACTGACCCTTATGCTGTATAAGTCTTAATTCCATTTTGTCACCTTTTGATTTTGTACTTTCGATTGATTTTTTTGTGCTTGATTTATATCCAATAGGTTTAATACAGTAGAGAATAATGGACATTATGGCTAGCAGTCAATATGAGAAGTAAGACAGATGGCAGTACAATTCATTGTGGTGATAAAAAACATAACTGAGATAAGGATCCAACTTAAAATTAAAGTAGTTTGAGACTATGGGCATGGGGAGAAAGACAGGGAGAGCCAAGCAGGCTTCCAGGATCAAATAAAGAAGGCTGGGGTTCAGGGCAAGGTTCTATTGTTAAGGAAAAGTAGAACATAAATCAGAAAAAAACTAGCGGGTATAAGAAATAGATCATAAGAAACATACCATTAACCTTCAGCGAGAAGAAGAGGAATCATTTAAAAAATATGTCAAAAAGAACTTCATCCAGAATGTTAAAGACATAATGGACCGTGTAGGATGTTGGGGTCAAATCTACTCTTCTGAATATTCCTTCCCAGTTTATTTTCCAAGATTAGCTACAGTAACAAATATTTTTCATCCTGTATTTCATTACTTATAAAGTAAGAACATTATGAGACAATCTGTATTCATCTTAGTATTTCCCTTTATACCTGCCTCCATATTAGTAGTTTCCAAACCCTATCTCATATGACTGCCTCTATGGTGACTCTGTGTCACCTCTGGGAGAAAGGCCAGGGTCAACTGAGCAGAACTCTAGACAGCCAGCCAAATGCTTTAGTCAGAGCAGCCCTGCATTTATCTGCTTAGCATCCTTGATTAAGAAAAGTAGAGAAATTCACCTGTGTATGAAGATTTAAGTATTGTTATTTAACAAGCAGAATATTTTTTGTTTTTGTTTTTTTTTGTGGTACGCGGGCCTCTCACTGTTGTGGCCTCTCCCATTGCTGAGCACAGGCTCCAGATGTGCAGGCTCAGCGGCCATGGCTCACGGGCCCAGCCGCTCCGCGGCATGTGGGATCTTCCCAGACCGGGGCACGAACCCGTGTCCCCTGCATCGGCAGGCTGACTCTCAACGACTGTGCCACCAGGGAAGCCCCTAAGCAGAATATTTGAATTCAGGGTATATTTGGTGATATTAATTGACAGTAGCCTTCTTTTTTTAAACTAACAGGAGTCAGAAATTTTGTAAGACTGTGAGTTTTCATACAGCATCAGGAAGGAACCTTGTTCAATGAACACATTTAATGGGAAAAGAAAAGAAAAAAAAATACTTTGTTTTAAATTACAACCAATAAAAATTGTCTGTGTTAATATGTAGCTATATTACACTGGATAATTTTCATTCTTAAAAACTTTTTCTAAAATTAGTGGCAAAAACCCTTAAATGGCCTAAAAGACCCTTATCTGTTCCTTGCTCTCTCCGTAGCTTGATTGTGTGTTGTACTGACATTGATACCTATATGCCAGCCAGGCTGTCTTCTTTCCCTTTTTTCAAAGGTACCATTTTCAAAATGTGGCTTCAGAAGTCACCCCGGTGACCATGTATGGCTCTTGAGACATTTAGATATGTGATCTAACCTTCACACAAACACACACACAGAAACACATATACTTCTGCTGGGGTGATAAGCAAGTTAATGCATCCCATCAGGGGGATTGACACTTGGCTCCACCTACCTGCTAATTACAAAGAATAAGATTATGGTTTTAGTAAAATATTTAAATTAAGAAAAAACCCTGCTATATGGGTTTATTTTCAAGTGTGAGGTGTGCACACTCAAAAGATCAGTAGTAAAGCTTTAAACCTTTCGGAATTGATTTTGAAATAAGCAGTGCAATCAGTTTAAATTGTGGTTGTTAATAAATGACGACCACAATGACCACTATTATTTGTTATTTTAGAGGAAGAAAATGCTTCTAAGGATGGAGATGTGTCTATATCATAAGGAATTAAAAGAAAAAAAGCGGAAAAAAATTTGATTACTATTAGAAATGCAGTCAAAATGAATGTCTTTCAGGAAAGAAGTATCAGTATCAGGCTACAGCAAAAATTGAGAAAGCATGAAAGAAACTCAACATATGTCTCTCAAAGGACATTAAAAGAGGAGATAAATGTAATGGATGTTACAGCTGCCCAGATGTTACTTAAAACAATCATGTGATAATCAAAGATCAGACTATATCATTTAAAGAATTTGGAAAATATTTAGAGGACAGACAAAATTGTCTAAAGTAATGGAGAGTAAGTGCCACAAGAGTCCAATGTTTCTTATTTATTTAAATTATCTGTTTATGTCATCCATTCTGGGATCGTATACAACTTAACAAACCCTAATATACCCTCAATTTCTTTTATATTTTTTCAATGATTTGATATTAATTTTAATTTATAATATATTGCTTTCTAAATATCAGCTTTAACATCATCATCAATCAAACCACAGCTTTCACTATTTTAATGATATTTTAAAATTCCTGCTTTGATTTGAACTATGATAGCTATGATTAAAGTTTGCGTTAATGGATTATCATAGACATTTTGGCAATAAGAGAATAAAAGTGTATATATTGGCAATTTTATGTAATTTTCATATTATAAAAAACTAATAAATGATGATTAAAGGGAGGCCATCAATAAGGAAATTATTTAGATAGGTTCATGCTAGCCTTCTATTTTTTCCTGAAAATATTTATAAAAGTAAATGGACAAATGTCACCAATTGTGAATGAAAAAAGTATGATACCCAGATTTACTAAATTCAAGTTGCCTTTATACAATGCCAGGTGAAAGGAAATGTTACTGTTTATTTTTTCTTCAAATAAGTATTAAGAACTTATACTACACATGTGTTATCTTTAAAAATGTTAATATAACATACAATCACAATCTTATACCTTACCCAGTTACTCCTAATTAACTCCCTAGGCCACTAAGTTATAATATAAGATTGCTGGAATTTTATAGGGCAATTAAGAACATTAGGTAATAACAAAGGCAAAAGGTATAAATGTAACATCTTATTACTTAAGGTAACACTACTTGCTGTAACATCCCATAAAGCACCACAGTAGAAGAAAAATAACTTCTTTCTAATAGAATAAAGTCTCCATACTTGACTATCCTGATTTATATAGATTAACAGCAAATAAATATGAACTCAAAGTGTTCAGGTTAAAAAAGATAATGCATGGGCTAATAAGCACCATCAATAAGAGTCAGCAGAAACAGCAAAGATCAGAAATAGATAAAAGAAGACATAGATATTCAATTACCACATATTCAAATACCACAATTAACACATAAAACAAGTTGAAAAGAGATAACTATAAAAATAGATAAAGGATCATCTTAAAATATGAGCAATGAAACAAGAGACCTTAAAAGTTAATAGATTACTTCGTAAAGAACAAAGTAGAATTTCTAGGCATTATACTTACATATTTCACAGTTAGTAATTTGATGAATGTCTAAAACAACAGAGTAGATTTAAGAAAATTAAGAATTAAAGTATAGATTTAAATCAGTCAATAATCACAAGAAATATAAAATGTAGAAGTGAAATTAGATAATTAAACCTAAGTAAGTACTATTTGAGAAAAAAATCACCTGAAAAATAAGGATATAGATAGGTTGAAAATAATATAAGGCTGATAAAACAATATGGAAGGGAAATACTAAAAATTAAGAAAATATGTGAAGTTATGTTAACATGAAAAATATAATGAAAATCATTATTAAGAAAAAATGGGTACCTAAATAATATGAAATGCTTAATTCAACTATTATAAATAATGATTAAAATATGCATGCACCTAATAATACAGCATCAAGATCAGGATTATGAAGATAGATTGACAAATTCACTGTCACAGTGGGAGATTTGATATTTGTTGATATTTGAATGTTAGTTAAAATATTAACAAGGATAGTGTAAATTTGAACTTGATAGTAAGATCAGGTACACACAAATCTAGTTATATACATATAAAATTTACTAAGAACAATTAGAGAGCATGTATCCCTCTCAAGAACACATGGAACATTTGGAAAAAGTGTTGATTTATTTAAAGAAAAAAAAAGCTATGGATACAAATCATGTTTTCAAACTTTTCAAAGAATAAGTACCATCTCATGATGTTTTCTGACTACAACATAAATAATATTGAGAGCAATGGGTAAAAATGTTTACTTTTTAAAATCTACTTTATCTCATGAAGAAAATTACTAAAAAATAATGACTGACATTCAAGAAAACAGACATGAACAGCTAAAACATATTAATACATAGGAAGATTCCATGCAATAAATATGTAGATTTTTCCAAAACCCATCTATAAAAACCATGCAACTTCAATTAAAAACCCCAACAGAAATTTTATATGCAAGCTAAAATGCTGATTTAAAATCTCTATAGAAAAGCAAAAGTCTAAGTGCAGGAAAGAATTTCCTGATAAATGAAAAGCCTGGAAAATTGCCCTACCATATACTACAGTATATTAACAGTAGTAATTAACTCTATGCCATTAGCACCAGATCACCTAAACAGATTAGTTAAAGAGTGCATGGAGTCGAGAAGCAGACCCACACATAGTAATAGTACATGATGCAAAGGCACTGCAGAGAAGTGAGTAGAGCATAGCTATGTAATAAATAATGCTAAGATAACTGGTTACTGTCTGAAGAAAAATGTTGATAGCTACTGAACAATATACACAAAAATTATTTCATATTAGTTAAAACCTAGATGTGAAAAGCATTCTTACTTAAGTTTATAGATTATATAAAAAACTATCTTTGTTATTTCAGATAGAAAAAATTTTCAAATAAATATTGCAAACATGTACTACATGTGTGTTATTGTGAAAAAAGTTGCTATAACATAACAGACAATATAATATTCACAATCCATGACAATGAGACAAAAAATTATATAACATAAATATAAGATGGATATATCACATAAAACTTTATCAAATACAAGACAAAATGTGAAAAATAATGCTACTTATATATAAGAAAAACTATATGTAATCAATAAAAAATAATGAAATAAAAAATAAGAAATGAAATTCAAAGAGGAGGCATGTATGATCTACACATATAGGAAAAGATGTTCAATATCACTACTTATCAAGGATATACAAATTATAGAAACAATTATATACTGTTTAAGGCCAAGAAAATTGCCAAAAATTAATATTTATAATCTTAACTGCTGGTAGGAGTGTTGAGAAATAGGAAATAGAATATAATTTTTTGTGTTTTTGTTTTTTATTTATATTTAACATCTTTATTGGAGTATAATTGCTTTACAATGGTGTGTTAGTTTCTGCTTTATAACAAAGCAAATCAGTTATACATATACATATGTTCCCATATCTCTCCCTCTTGTGTCTCCCTCCCTCCCACCCTCCCTATATCACCCCTCCAGGCAGTCAAAAGCACCGATCTCCCTGTGCTATGCGGCTGCTTACCACTACCTATCTACCTTACATTTGGTAGTGTATATATGTCCATGCCTGTCTCTCACTTTGTTACAGTTTACCCTTCCCCCTCCCCATATCCTCAAGTCCATTCTCTAGTAGGTCTCTGTCTTTATTCCTGTCTTACCCCTAGGTTCTTCATGACATTTTTTTTCTTAAATTCCATATATATGTTTTACCATATGGTATTTGTCTTTCTCTTTCTGACTTACTTCACTCTGTATGACAGACTCTAGGTCTAGCCAGCTCATTACAAATAGCTCAATTTCGTTTCTTTTTATGGCTGAGTAATATTCCATTGTATATATGTGCCACATCTTATTAATCAATTTATCTGATGATAGACACTTAGGTTGTTTCCATCTCTGGGCTATTGTAAATAGAGCTGCAATGAACATTTTGTTACATGACTCTTTTTGAATTATGGTTTTCTCAGGGTATATGCCCAGTAGTGGAATTGCTGGGTCATATGGTAGTTCTATTTTTAGTTTTTTAAGGAACCTTCATACTGTTCTCCACAGTGGCTGTATCAATTTACATTCCCACCAACAGTGCAAGAGGGTTCCCTTTTCTCCACACCCTCTCCAGCGTTTATTGTTTCTAGATTTTTTGATGATGGCCATTCCGACTGGTGTGAGATGATATCTCATTGTAGTTTTGATTTGCATTGCTCTAATGGTTAATGAAGTTGAGCATTCTTTCATGTGTTTGCTGGCAACCTGTATATCTTCTTTGGAGAAATGTCTATTTAGGTCTTCTGCCCATTTTTAGATTGGGTTGTTTGTTTCTTTGTTATTGAGCTGCATGAGCTGCTTGTAAATTTTGGAGATTAATCCTTTGTCAGTTGCTTCATTTGCAAATATTTTCTCCCATTCTGAGGGTTGTCTTTTGCTCTTGTTTATGGTTTCCTTTGCTGTGCAAAAGCTTTGAAGTTTCATTAGATCCCATTTGTTTATTTTTGTTTTTATTTTCATTTTTCTAGGAGGTGGGTCAAAAAGGATCTTGCTGTGAGTTATGTCATAGAGTGTTCTGCCTGTGTTTTCCTCTAAAAGTTTGATAGTTTCTGGACTTACATTTAGGTCTTTAATCCATTTTGAGTTTATTTTTGTGTATGGTGTTAAGGAGTATCTAATCTCATACTTTTACATGTACCTGTCCAGTTTTCCCAGCACCACTTATTGAAGAGGCTGTCCTTTCTCCACTGTACACTCCTTCCTCCTTTATCAAAGATAAGGTGACCATACATGCGTGGGTTTATCTCTGGGCTTTCTATCCTGTTCCATTGATCTTTCTGTTTTTGTGCCAGTACCATACTGTCTTGATTACTGTAGCTAGGTAGTATAGTCTAAAGTCAGGGAGCCTGATTCCTCCAGCTCCGTTTTTCATTCTCAGAATTGCTTTGGCTATTTGGGGTCTTTTGTGTTTCCATACAAATTGTGAAATTTTTTGTTCTAGTTCTGTGAAAAATACTAGTGGTAGTTTGATAGGGATTGCATTGAATCTGTAGATTGCTTTGGGTAGTAGAGTCATTTTCACAATGTTGATTCTTCCAATCCAAGAACATGGTATATCTCTCCATCTCTTTGTATCATCTTTAATTTCTTTCATCAGTGTCTTATAATTTTCTGCATACAGGTCTTTTGTCTCCTTAGGTAGGTTTATTCCTAGATATTTTATGCTTTTTGTTGCAATGGTAAATGGGAGTTTTTTCTTTCTTTCTTTTTTTTTTTTTTTTTTGCAGTACACGGGCCTCCCACTGCCGTGGCCTCTCTCGTCGCGGAGCACAGGCTCCGGACGTGCAGACCCAGCAGCCGTGGCCCACGGGCCCAGCCGCTCCACAGCAGGTGGGATCCCCCCGGACTGGGGCACGAACCCGTGTCCCCTGCACCAGCAGGCAGACCCTCAACCACTGCACCACCAGGGAAGCCCGGGAGTATTTTCTTGATTTCACTTTCAGGTTTTTCATCATTAGTGTATAGGAATGCCAGAGATTTCTGTGCATTAATTTTGTATCCTGCTACTTTACCAAATTCATTGATTAGCTCTAGTAGTTTTCTGGTAGCATCTTTAGGATTCTCTATGTATAGTATCATGTCATCTGCAAACAGTGACAGCTTTACTTCTTCTTTTCTGATGTGGATTCCTTTTATTTCCTTTTCTTCTCTGATTGCTGTGGCTATAACTTCCAAAACTATGTTGAATAATAGCGGTGACAGTGGGCAACTTTTCTTATTCCTGATCTTAGTGGAAATGCTTTCAATTTTTCACCATTGAGGATGATGTTGGCTGTGGGTTTGTCATATATGGCCTTTATTATGTTGAGGAAGGTTCCCTCTATGCCTACTTTCTGCAGGGTTTTTATCATAAATGGGTGTTGAATTTTGTCAAAAGCTTTCTCGGTATCTATTGAGATGATCATATGTTTTTTCTCCTTCAATTTGTTAATATGGTTTATCACATTGATTGTTTGGCATATATTGAAAAATCCTTGCATTCCTGGAATAAACCCACTTGATCATGGTGTATGATCCTTTTAATGTGCTGTTGGATTCTGTTTGCTAGTATTTTGTTGAGGATTTTTGCATCTATGTTCATCAGTGATATTGGCCTGTAGTTTTCTTTCTTTGTGACATCCTTGTCTTGTTTTGGTATCAAGATGATGGTGGCCTCGTAGAATGAGTTTGGGAGTGTTCCTCCCTCTGCTATATTTTGGAAGAGTTTGAGAAGGATAGGTGTTAGCTCTTCTCTAAATGTTTGATAGAATTCACCTGTGAAGCCATCTGGTCCCGATCTTTTGTTTGTTGGAAGATTTTTAATCAGAGTTTCAATTTCAGTGCTTGTGATTGGTCTGTTCATATTTTCTATTGTTTACTGATTCCGTCTTGGCGGGTTGTGCATTTCTAAGAATTTTTCCATTTCTTCCAGGTTGTACATTTTATTGGCATTTGCTAGTTTTTTAAAAAATAAGGTAGATTATGTAAGATCTCTTTGAAATAATGTAATTCTACATAGAACTTCCAATGCTGTAAAAACTTTTACTAAAGGAAATACTTTCATTTTAAATGTTATTTCTTTTTTCAACAACTCAAAGTTATCAGTAGAGACAGGAATAATCTTTTTGGTTATATATAAACATCACACTCCCTCTTTCACTGCCACACTCTACCATATTTTCCGGTCCTGTACTATATATTGATCATGCTTATAGGAATATCATGGGTTTAAGGGGAAATTTTATTTGGTGACAATAAATTTTACACAGTCTCTTTTCTTAGTAAGTGTTACATGACAAGAGTCTCTAATGAGATGACTAGTACTAATCAACAATTATTGGAAAACATTATAAAATTAATGTGCATTAATGAATGCTGTTGGCTCATTTTCATTTTAAATATAACTAGATGAGTCCACTTGACATTATTATAGTGACTATAATTTTCCCTCAAAAGTACAAGCATGATTTTTTAAATATTGGCTATTTATTCAAAAAAAGTCCTGTAATTAGAGGTATAATTTACATTAAATGCAATAAAAAGATAATAACTTGAAAATAAATCTCATTCTTTAACTGAAAAAGAGAAAAACATATAGTATATACTTATAATTTTGAGGGGGAAAGACATAACTAAATTTCACACTAATGCTAGTATCACCTTCTATTAAGAAATTAAACATTTACCAATAATTCTTTAAAAATAATTTTAGAGCTTTTTGCATTTAAATCAGCCACGTTACAATTTAAAAAAAATATGTTATGAGTAAGCACATCTCTTGGAAAGATTGTAAGAGAAAGGGATTTGAATTAAAAATAGGTACTTAGTTCCTTGATGGCACATTTTGAAGTGTGGTTGAGAAATCTGGATATATGAGGACTTGTAGAAAGTGATTTATTTTTATGAAAGGATCAGTATATGTCAGACACCATTCAAAATACACGATGTACTTTATGTAATGTGACTTTCACCACAACGATACAAATTACCTGTGAGAAATTTGAGAGTTTGAGATGGAGAACACAAAATTAGCAAATAACAAAGTCTTTTAAATTGCCAACTCCAAGGCCTTTGTATAATGTATCCTCAAATTATCAATTTTTTTGAGACTTGTTATTAGGCTTCACATAACTCTATGTAAAGAACTGGATTGCAGTATGGGAACTGCTTTAAAGAGATATTCATCAGCAAACTTGGAGAGAAAGTACCTCACTGCTTACAGATTGAAAAATAAATATAAGTTTACCAAGTTAGGAAAATAAATTGTAACACATATTTATGTTTACATTCTTTAATTTAAAAATTCTAACAAGATTGGTATCTCTGCAATACCTTGATCTGGTACTGATGTATATAATTTAACAGTAGGAAGTGTGTTCTTTCCAGGAGAAAACCTTTTATTTCATCCACTTATGTAAGACCTGGCTCTAGAACAATAATATTAAAGGACACAACGTAGAATTTAGCGCATCAAGCTTTAACTAGGAAATAGAGTATTTGATGCAGCATGTGCTATAAAGTGTCTCCTTAATAGTCAATAAAACTGGCAAGAGTCATTGCTTACCACCTGATAGCTAGTCAGTTTTCAAATTATAGAATTCATTTGTCACAATCCACTTAGCATATCTGTAACTTTCCAACAAGAAATGCCACCTTCAAGCAGTTATTTTCATTAGTGAAGTATTAAATGCTAAAATAACAGGTGAGGGGTGGAGTCAAAATGGCAGTGTGGGAAGATGCTGAATTAGTGTCTCCACACAGCTAGGGAGCCTGCCAGCTGCTGGTGGGAGTCCCTGAGGCCCAAGGAAATGGGAGGAAACGCCAAGTGAAATGGTAGGACGTGGGGGGACAGAGAGGAGAGGAGAAGTGGAGGTCAGACAGGATTGGCGCCCCTGAAGCCAGGAAGATCAGAAAAGGCAGGTGGGAGGGGTCCTCCAGGAGGAGAGGGAGAGGAGCGGAGTACCATCACCCTGCTCACTCCTGCCCAGGGAGGCTGCTGAGCTCCCAGTCTGGTACTTTCCCTCCAAAGCCCCCTCCAGGCTGCGTGGGTCCTTGAGGGCATAGGAGGGAAGCCGGGGAGATAAGGAGAGACAGGTGGGAGGAGCCATCCAGGAGGAGCAGGAGAAGAGCAGATGGCATTTACCCCACACACTCAATCAAGGAGACTGCTGAGCTCCCAGGCTGGTCCCCTGACCTCCAAGACACCCCACTCTGCCTGGCTGCATTGTTCCTGGGGGCATAGGAAAGAGGCAAGGTAAAAACCTACAAGACCAAATAAATAAAGAGGAAATAGGCAATCTACATGAAAAAGAATTCAGAGTAATGATAGTAAAGGTGATCCTGAATCTCAGAAAGAGAATGGAGGCATGGAGTGAGAAAACACAAGAAATGTTTAACAAAAATCTAGAAGAACTAAGAATGAAAAAACAGAGATGAACAAGACAATAACTAAAATGAAAAATATACTAGGAGGAATCCATAACAGAGGCAGAAGAGCAAATAAGTGATCTGGAAGACAAAGTGGTGGAAATAACTGCTGAGGAGCAGAATAAAGAAAAAAGAATGAAAAGAATTGAAGACAATATCAGAGACCTCTGGGACAATACTAAATGCACCAGCATTCAAATTATAGGGTTCCCAGAAGAAGAAGAGAAAAAGAAAGGATCTGAGAAAATATTTGAAGAGATTAGAGTCAAAAACTTCCCTAACATGGGAAAAGAAATAGTCACCAAGGTCCAGGAAAGCACAAGAGTCCCATAGAGGATAAACCCTAGGAAAAATACACCAAGACACATATTAATCAAACTAACAAAAATTAAATTCAAAGAAAAAATAATAAAAGCATCAAGGGAAAAAAAAGGTATACAAAGGAATCCCCATAAGGTCATCAGCTGATTTTTCAGCAGAAACACTGCAGGCCAGAAGAGAGTGGCAGGATATACTTAAAGTGATGAAAGAGAAAAACCTACAACCAAGATTACTCTACCCAGCAAGGATCTCATTCAGATTTGACAGAGAAATCAAAAGCTTTTCAGACAAGCAAAAGCTAAGAGAATTCAGCATCACCAAACGAGCTTTACAACAAATGTCAAAGAAACTTCTCTAGGTGGGAAACACAAGAGAAGAAAAAGGCCCACAAAAACAAACCCAAAACAATTAAGAAAATGGTATTAGGAACATACATATCGATAATTACCTTGAATGTAAATGGATTAAATGCCCCAGCCAAAAGACAAAGACTGGCTGAATGGATACAAAAAGAAGACCCATATATATGCTGTCTACAAGAGACTCACTTCAGACCTAGGGACACATACAGACTGAAAGTGAAGGGATGGATAAAGGTATTCTTTGCAAATGGAAATCAAAATAAAGCTGGAGTAGCAATACTCATATCAGATAAAATAGACCTTAAAATAAAGACTGTTACAAGAGATAAGGAGGGATATACATAATGATCAAAGGATCAATCCAGGAAGAAGATATAACACTTATAAATGTTTATGCACCCAACATAGGAGCACCTCAATACATAAGGCCAATGTTAACAGGCATGAAAGGAGAAATCGACAGTTACACAATAGTAGTAGGGGACATTAAAACCCCACTTACACCAATGGACAGATCATCCAAAAAATGACACAATTGACCAGAGCAGTTCTAAGAGGGAAGTTTATAGCAATTCAATCTCACCTCAAGAAAAAAGAAAAAATCTCAGATAAATAATCTAACCCTACACTTAAAACAACTAGAGAAAGAAGAACAAAGAAAACCCAAAGTCAGTAGAAGGAAAGAAATCATAAAGATCAGAGCAGAAATAAATGAAATAGAAACGAAGCAAACAATAGCAAAGATCAATAAAACTAAAATCTGGTTCTTTAAGAAGATAAACAAAATTGAAAAACCCTTAGCCAGACTCATCAAGAAAAAAGGGGAGAGGATGCAAATCAATAAAATTAGAAATGACAAAGGAGAAATCACAACTGACACAGCAGAAATACAAAGGAATATGAGAGACTACAAAAACAACTGTATGCGAATAAAATGGACAACCACGAAGAAATGGACAAATTCTTGGAATGGTACAATTTTCCAAAACTGAACTTGGAAGAATTAGAAACTATAAACAGACTTATCACAAGTAATGAAATTGAAACCATAATTAAAAATCTTCCAACACACAAAAGTCCAAGACCAGATGGTTGCACAGGTGAATTCTATCAAACATTTAGAGAAGAGCTAACACTGACCCTTCTCAAACTCTTCCAAAAAATTGCAGAGGGAGAAACACTCCCAAATCCATTCTATGAAGTCACCATCACCCTGATCCAAAACCAGGAAAAGATATCACAAAAAAAAGAAAATTACAGACCAATATCACTGATGAACATAGACACAAAAGTCCTGAATAAAATACCAGCAAACAGAATCCAACAACACATTAAAAGGATCATACACCGTGATCAAGTGGGATTTATCCCAGGGTTGCAAGGATTCTTCAATATACGCAAATCAATCAAGGTGATACACCACATTAACAAATTAAGGAATAAAACCCAAATGATCATCTCAATAGATGCAGAAAAACCTTTTGACAAAATTCAACACCGATTTATGATAAAAACTGTCTAGAAAATGTACATAGAGGCAACCTATCTCAACATAATAAAGGCCATATATAACAAACCCACAGCAAGCATCATACTCAATGGTGAAAACTAAAAGCATTTCCACCAAGATCAGGAACAAGAAAACGATGTGAACTCTCGCCACTCTTATTCAACATGGTTTTGGAAGTCCTAGCCACAGCAATCAAAGAAGAAAAAGAAATAAAAGGAATACAAATTGGAAAAGAAGAAGTAAAACTGTCACTGTTTGCAGATGACATGATACTATACGTAGAAAATCCTAAAAATGCCACCAGAAAACTAATAGAACTAATCAATGAATTTAGTAATGTTGCAGGATACAAAATTAATGCACAGAAATCTCTGGCATTCCTATACACCAACAATGAAAAATCAGCAAGAGAAATTAAGGAAACAATCCCATTTACCATCACAACAAAAAGAGTAAAATACCTAGGAATAAACCTGCCTAAGGAGGTGAAAGACTTATACTCAGAAAACTATAAAACACTGATGAAAGAAATCAAGTATGACATAAACAGATGAAGAAATATAACATGTTCTTGGATTGGAAGAATCAACATTGTGAAAATGACTATACTACCCAAAGCAATCTACAGATTCAATGCCATCCCTATCAAACTACCAATTACATTCTTTACAGAATTAGAACAAAAAATTTTACAATTTTTATGGAAACACAAAAGACTCCAAATAGCAAAGCAATCTTGAGAAAGAAAAAGGGAGCTGGAGGAATCAGGCTTCCTCACCTCAAACTATACCACAAAGCTACAGTAAGGAGGACACTATGGTACTAGCACAAAAACAGAAATATAGATCAATGGAACAGGATAGAATGCTCAGCGATAAAACCACACACATATGGTCACCTAATGTACAACAAAGGAGGCAAGCATATACAATGGAGAAAAGACAGTCTTTTCAATAAATGGTGCTGGGAAAACTGGACAGCTATGTGTAAAAGAATGAAATTAGAACACTACCTAACCACATACACATAAATAAACTCCAAGTGGAAAAAAGACCTAAATGTAAAGCCAGAGACTATAAAACTCTTAGAGGAAAACATAAGAAAAACCCTTTGACATAAACGACAGCAAGATCTTTTTTGACCCACCTCCTAGAGTAATGGAAATGGAAACAAAAATAAAGAAATGGGACTTAACTGAACTTAAAAAGCTTTTGCACAGCAAAGGAAGCCATAAATAAGACCAAAAGACAACACTCAGAATGGGAGAAAATATTTGCAAATGAAGCAACAGATAAGGGATTAATCTCCAAAATATACCAACAACCAATGGAGCTCAATATCAAAAAAACAAATAAGCCAAGTAGAAAATGGGCAGAAGACCTAAACAGACATTTCACCAAGGAAGACATACAGATGGCCAAGAGGCCCATGAAAAGATGCTCAACATCACTAATTATTAGAGAAATGCAAATCAAAACTAAAAACAGGTATCACCTCTCGCCGATCAGAATGGCCATTATCAAAAAATCTAGAAACAATAAATCCTGAAAAGGGTGTGGTGAAAGCGACCCTTCCTGCACTGTTGGTGTGAGTGTAAATTGATACAACCACTATGGAAAACAGTATGGAGTTCCTTAAAAAACTAAAAATAAAACTACCATATAACCCAGGAATCCCACTACTGGGCATATACCCTGAAAAAACCATAATTCAGAAAGAGACATGTACCACAATGTTCATTGCAGCACTATTTACAATAGCCAGGTCATGGAACCAACCTAAATGTCCATCGACAGATGAATTGATAAAGAAGATGTGGCACATATACACAATGGAATGTTACTCAGCCATGAAAAGAAACAAAATTGAGTTATTTATAGTGAGGTGGATGGACCTAGAGTCTGTTATAAAGAGTGAAGTAAGTCAGAAAAAGAAAAACAAATACCGTATGCTAATTCATATATATGGAATCTAAAAAAACCCAAAATGGTACTGATGAATCTAGTTGCAGGGCAGGAATAAAGATGTAGACATAGAGAATGGACTTGAGGACACGGGGTGGGAGGGGGAAGCTGAGGCAAAGTGAGAGTAGCATCGACACATATACACTACCAAATGTAAAATAATTGGCTGTTGGGAAGCAGCAGCATAGCACAGGGAGATCAGCTCAGTGCTTTGCGATGACCTAGAGGGATGGGATAGGGAGGATTGGAGGGAGGCTCAAGAGGGAGGGGATATGGGGACATATGTATGCATATGGCTGATTCAATTTGGTGTACAACAGAAACTAACACAGTATGTGAAGCAATTATACTCCAATAAAGATCTATTAAAATAAATATGGCTCTTCTCATTGCATATTGCAATTTTTAAGTGTATTTAAATTTGTATTTTGTGTCAAAATATTCTCTGTGAATAATCACATTCCTTCCCTATGTCTCTCTTTATTTAATTTATCTTTCAAAGCTATTACTCATGTGCATATTCTTGCCATCAAATTCCAGTATGCTCTGATGTCTCTGTGATTAGAGTTCCTCTACATATAAGGACTTCAGAGGGTGTAAGCAGGACACCTGCAGTATCTGAAAGCTTTTGACAAGATGAAGAGTCTTTAACTCATAGACAATCATCTAAGGACAAAAGTTTGTTAACAAAAGCATGGTTAGTAATGTATGTTTATACAGAACTTTGATCTTCATTAATTCATCACAGACATCTTATCTCTGTTACTCTGTCCTAGCAAGGGAAACAAGAGAGGTGAAATAATTAATGAATGAATGTGACTAGTAAGGATATTCTTTATATTTTTTCATAAGGGATGAATGATATAACAAGTTGTCTGAGGGCCAGGGAAATGGGTAAAATGCGAACTTGACCACACTGAAGGAAATGAGCTGGGTCTTTGGACCTGGGTCTTTGGAGTTGGGTCTGCCCATACATACCAAAGAGAGACACTTGGGAAATAGATGCTGTGTTTATATTGATATTGCTGAACTTAGTCCCAATTTTTCTTTTGATTTAAGAGTACAGTTACATTGCTTGTCCATGATTCTAATACAAACTTTGAATACAGAAAAAAACTTTTCTTCTCTAAGAAATTACCGCTATCACAACCAGGCAGGAACATTTTCCTCCCACATTTTCTAATTATCATTTGAAACTTGGAAGTTCAGAAAGAATAAAAAGCTAAATGATTCTTTTTAGTTCATGAAACTTGTTTCTTGAACTATTTTGTTCTCTAAAATTCCCCTACTAGGTTGATGGATTTCCAAATCCACACATGTAGCTCCACCTACTGATTATAATCCATAGTCTTTAAAATGGGTGAAAAAGAGATATCTGATTCTCTTTAGGTTTCTCACATATATCTTTGACAACAGCTTAAAATTTCTGTATATTTAATATTTTATGAATAAATCAAAATAAAACTTTATCAAGGTCATTTTGTGAATAACTGTACCTTTTGGCCTAATTTATCCAACATGTATTCCTTTAAAACAAAGCTATGTCACTTTTCTGCTTTGGCTTAGTCCACTAATTATGCACTCAAAGCTCTCAACAGAGAAAGCATACCTATAATTCAAGTAACTTTAAAGACCTTTAAAATCAAGAAAATATAATTCTAGAGCTTATCATTACATAGAAAAAAGCAAATTACACATTTAAAATTAAAACTGGATTCTTAGCTAAATGTATCAGGAATAGACCTGGAAGTAAGGTCAGCTGAAGGGAAACTTATTTTCATGCAGTTTTACATGCCACATCTGACTTATAGTGGCTTTTACAGTTCATTCACACATACATTTCAATACATTGTCAAGTAATATATTCCAATATATTTACTTGAAATTAAATTATTTCAAATAATTTAATTTGAAATTATTCACAAATAATAAATGTTTTATCACTGAATCTTTAAAATACGTAAACATTCTGAGGGCTTACTTTAAGAACCAGTGCATTAGAGTTCAATCAGAGGAGCTAAATCACTTGGAGGTATTTATAGGTGTAATATGGAATTTATCTCAGGGGTTTAACCTTACACAGTTGTGGGAGTGTGGAGAACAAAGACAAGCAGGACCCCGTGAGAATGGTCTGAAGCCCGTGTCAGCTTTTGTTGCTTCTGATATTGATGATATGGTTTGTCCTGCAGGAGAAGCTGATACCATTCCCCAGGGAGCTAAATGCCTGGCCCAGAAAATGAAAAAACTGAAGGACTATTCAGGGGACAGTGAAGCATTTGCAGTGCTGGCTGTAGCCTCATGCTAGGGAGATGAGCCAGCAGATAAGTGACAGCATGTGTGAACTACCATAGCTGCTGCTTCATTTCAGCCCTCCAAAACTTGCACAAGAACCTCTTATGTGACCCATCTAAAAAGGAATCAATCAGAGAGAGGAAAGCTGGGAAATGTAGGTTTGCATAGCCAAATTGACACATTAAAAAGCCACCACAGCCAATAAAATCTCTGATTCTACTTCTAGGTCCTGAATTTCAATCCCCAAGTCATCTCTTTTATTAGTGTCAATAAATTTCTATTTTGATTCCAATGAGAAATGTATGGAGTAACACATATGGAGATACTTCCGTAAGTTATGTAAAGATGATCGTTTTTTTTAAACACTGAAATTATCATCAAATAGAATTTTGCTAATATTTATTAGGTAAAGATGATTTATATAATGTTTAGATAAACATGATAAGAGAGGTACACAGCTTTCATTGATTAGAGGGAGAGGTAAAGAAAAATATCATTTTTGTTCAAAGGACAAAATATAAATAAAAAAAGAATCTGAGAGGCTAAGCATAATACAGCAGAAACTTTATTATGCATATCTTAAATGATCTGTAAAATAAATTTTAAAATTGTGCTACTTCTTAAATTCATAATTTTCTCTGAGTCATATAAACCATAGTTAATCACCTATCATTTTTTCAAAACACAGAATATAGTTACTGTTTTTTGGTAAGAATTTTCATTTTCAGATGATGAAAATATCAGCGGTTACTCAGTTTAAAAGTAAAAGGAGTGCTTCTCTTTTATGAAAGGAATATATGTTATTAACTGATAATAAAATATTTGATATACATCTATGTAAAATATTTGAAACACACCATAGAAAGTTGCTGGTGAAATAGGAGCTTATAGAGCCCAGTTTTTGTGTCTCTACACCATTTAAAAAATTCCATCAAGGTTGACGTTTATAAATTCTAATACTTGGAGAAAATTTTTGATACAAACACCTATATTTTAATTCTTATACCTTAGGCAACCAGATAAGAATGATAATTAAACATTTCAATATTGAAAATACCCAAATTTCTCATCAGTGTGTGGATAAAACTAAAATCAAATGACATCTGAGCTCCAGTGTTAATCCCCACTACGAATTCTTCAATACATAACTGGGAATCCTTAAAGAGAGTCTAATATGATCTTAACGAACTTGGCTTCTGTCTGGGTAATTGCTGGCCTCAGTTGCTTCTATTTTTTTCCATTTCACTTCTTCCTGGCCTCTGCTATCCCAAGATTTCCTGTCAGCACTCACCCTCAACTCACTGCTCTGATCTCTGGCTCCGTCAAGGTAAAGATGTCCACTGCTGACCTCAACTAAAGACAAACTCAGACTGTTACCTCTATCTGATCTTCTGAAAATGAAGAGACAGGCAATGTCTTATGAGTTATAATCAGTTACAGAGATTCCCATAAAGCTTTTCATAGAACTTATGAATTTATATAGCTATATTATCTGGCAAATACTTGTAATGTAACAGAGATTTTTAAAAACATATTTTTTGTTATTAAAGGAAATGTTAGTAAGGAATCAATCATATTAGAAATTCCATAATTTCAATTTAGTTATTCCACTTAGCAGAAATTTACACAACATGAAATTTGTGGTTGTATATTCATCAGATTTGAAATCTGGTCAAATTTTCCTAATTATATTTCAATGAAACTGCTTTTATATTTCAGTGAAATTATTTAATGAGTTATGCATTCTAAATGAATCAGTAAATATTTCTCATAGAGGACCAATTAAAATATAATTGATTACTTATATGAATATTGATTATATACAGAATAATTTGGTACTGTTTTTATAGTAAATAAATACATAAGTATGAATTTCTGACACTATTTTTTTATTGACATATGTGCCCTCTGAAATAAAAACTAGCCCCCAATTCATAAAACTAGATGGAATAGGTCCTAATTCAGCTAAACAATAATATACCACAATCATGATAATAATAATGATATAATAATTAATATTGGTATGGTAAATTCAGTATGCTAGGAACTCTTCTAATCAAAAAGGGGCTCAAACTTATAAAATGAATGGATGTGCAATAAGATAAAAGATAAAATGAATGGATGTGCAACAAGAGGGGATAATAGGGCACAATATATAACCAAGCTGGGCTGTGTTTATTAATGGGTCTTTGGTTGGGAATAGCCTTCTATTGTTTGTTTCCACTTTTATCCATCAACTCCTGTTTCCTTAAAATCGAGCTACAGAGAGTAACATTACCTATTTTATGAAATGATTTTTCTCCCCACCTCACCCATAATCCAGTTTCCACTTTTTGTCCTCCTCTGTGCCCTAGGACCCTGACTCTCCAGGACCACATTCTTCTTTGCCAGCTGGCTTCTGTCTGGGTTTGGCAGTGAGATATAATGATAGAAGACTAGAGGGCAGAATGAAAGAGTGGTTGCCTCCCTGATTAGGGGAACATTTCCTGGCCTTGGTTATTTCCTTCTGGGCTGCAGCTCCTGGGCTCTGGTAACACTTATTCTTCCCATTGCCCTCTGAGGTCTGAGAGTGGTAAGGATGTTTCACCATTGCCTTTCTCTGGATTCTCAGTATCCTGTAGTTTGTTCCCTTAATCCAGGGTATATCAATATCAGCACTATTAGCCTTTTATGCTAGGTGGTTAATTTTTGTGGGGAGCTGTTTTATGCCTTTTAAGATGTATAGCCACATGCCTGACCTCTCACTAGATGTCAGTAGCACCCCTGTACTCCATCATGACAGACAAAAATGTATGTACTCATTGACAAATATCCCCTGGGAAGAAAAATCATATACCTCATCAAAGGATTCCTTTATTAAACTTTTTAAAGTCATCTGAATTGGATTCTGATATTTACTGGGAGGCGGATCAATACATCATACTACTCTCTTCCACATTTCATACTCTTGAATAAGATTCTCACCTCTTTTAAAAATTATCCGTTATTGTCTTCCCCAAAACTTCATTTTACCATTTTCCTGTTTTGAACTATCTAGTGGTTGTACTCCTTTGCATCTTTTAATTTTTCCATCATTTAAAATATTATTATTTAAACAGAAACAATAATAAAGAAATAACTATTCTTGGGTTCCCGTTTACTATCAATGAGGTGCTCTATGATTTCCACTCAGTGAATATCAAATTTGGTGGATACCTTTCACTGAGTTGGATTTTAAGACCTATCCAATAAGGAATTTAAGTTGGATAAAAATATTGAATCCAATAAGAACCTAAGAATCTTCAAGTGGTTTTCTTCGGTGTGTTTTTAATTTTAAATGTCGTAAGAAATTGTATGAATTTTAGCATCTAGTGTCTTTGTTTCCCTAGCCTGGGTCACCATGGTGATTTTTCTTATGAATCATTACCAAGTAATAAAGTTACAAAAATTTTCAGAAGCACTGGTAAATGCGTAATAAAGCACTCTATTACCATCTTACAATTGTAGACAGTCAATTTTAGAATTTGTCTAGATTTGAACATATAAAGCCAATTAGAATTCTTTAAGAAAAAAATATGGCTTATAATCACTAGCCAACTCTGTTCCTATCTAGGAAATTAAAACTACTTTGACTCAAGATTTCTCAGGCAAATAAAAGAACACTTTGAAAGTAGGTGTAAATTCTGTTATTTTTTGGCTTTTGAATTAGTGGCATATTTGGTTATTATTTTTAGAAATAGATTTGTTATGTATAAACTTTTTTTAACTTAAGTGAAGCTTAAAAAGTAGTTTCTTCAAGATGAGCATCGGTTTGAGAGAACCAAAAGAACCATAGACAAAAATGTATGTAGTCATTGTATGTATGTAGCAGAGAAATAAATACCCAAAATATATCTCCTTTTATATTATTCCAATATAAAAAATATTACACTAAAATGTAATAAGAGAAAGTATATCTGTTAACATAGAGTTATTTATTGAGTGTAATGTATGCGTCATTGTAAGTTCAAAGAATGGAAGGAAAAAAAGTGCTTACAGGGCTTCCGGGGTGGCGCAGTGGTTGAGGATCCGCCCGCCGATGCAGGAGACATGGGTTCGTGCCCCGGTCTGGGAGGATCCCACATGCCACGGAGCGGCTGGGCCCGTGAGCCATGGCCGCTGAGCCTGCGCGTCCAGAGCCTGTGCTCCGCAACGGGAGAGGCCACAACAGTGAGTGGCCCGCGTACTGCAAAGAAAAAAAAGAAGTGCTTACAGTATAACCATAAAAATCAACAAATATTCATATACATAAACAAGGGGTGATATGTTACTGTTCTGAATCCCAGGAGAAACCAGAATTCACTTCAAGTGATTCAAACAAAAAGATTCTAATACAGGCATCCCTTTCACAGGCATAGGCAGACAAAGAAATAAGTAAGGGATTGTGAGGTAATAAATAATTAGCAATAGCAAAATCCAAAACTATCCCAGGGCTGAATGGACACAAGGAAGGACTAGGGTTACTGGAGATGAGTGAGATCCGGAACTGCGGAGGAGGAGTTGCAGTCTAGGAGGAGCAGTAATTGCTTGAGATGCTGTGCGCAAATAGGAAGGGAGCAAAAACCAAAAACCCATATAAAAATGAAATTTTAAAAAAAAATCTCTCTCTTCTCTGTACCTCCCATAACTTGCAGGTATATCCCACTGCTTGAACTTCTAGAAGCCAGCTGGTCGGAAATTCTTGTCATGTTATCCCTGGGATATAAACTTTTGGGTGTAGATTAAGGGAAAGAAAGTCAGAGGATGGGAGTATGGGGCAAATGGAGAATAACCAGCAGAGTACTTTGCCGATTTCTGGTGAATCTATAGATTTCTCCCCAAAATTTTGTATTTAGTCACTTTGATGGTAACTTAGATGGGATAGTAGTAACAAACAGTATCTTAAATGAGCTTGTAGAATGAGAAGAATTCTCTGCCCCGCCAACACACATTTTTAGTCATGAAATAAAAGTCCTTATTCATAATTCCTTAAACCTAAGTTGAATGGAAGATTTATCAATGTCCTTTTTTTTTCTTTCTTTGGAAAGAGCTAACATTACTATCTAATAATTGATTGTCATGGTTTTTATGTTATGAACTCCACATTTTTTAAGCATGTAGAATTTATACTAATGAGGTTTATATTTCACTTTCCTCCTTTTTAATTAAAAAATAACTAATATGTATGGAGGGCTTACTATGAGCCACATATTATATGAAACTTTATATACATTATTTAATTTAATCATATATAAATGGTATTTCTGGTTTTCCCTTATCCCCATTTTATGGAAGAGGAAACTTCGGCTAACAGTTGGCCAAGTGCTCATTATCATCAGGGGCAAAGCTATTTCCTGAACAATATCAGACTAACACAAAAGGTCACTTTCTTAACAATTATACGTTCTTTTTCTCTCTTAAAATTATCTATTTATCTAATTGGTATCCAGAGAGTTTTACTTAATTTGCTAATCTTAACCACAGTTATGTAAGGTAGGTTTTATTCATTTAAAGGTGAAAAAACTTATAGTCCCAAAGAGATGACAGTAGTCGCTAGTAGAACTTCATGGAATATATTATTGTCACTTTTTTTTTTACTATAATCTGTTGCCAAATATAAAATATTTGGCTGACAACACAAAAAAATCACTATAATAGATGCACATACATTTCAAGAACCAGTGACTTTCTGGAGACTGAACAGTAGTGCTGTCCTAGGTCATATTCTGAGGGAAACCAAGTGTGAGTAAGAGTTTAGTGTCAGGATGTTTATTAGGACTAAACCATTGCTATCAATACCAAAGGGACAATGGAAAGGGAGCAAGGAAAAATAGGATGGGCCCAAGAGCCTCAGCCCACCCCTTACAAGCTCTGGAGTTGAAATGTTCCATCTAAGCTGTCTGGTGTTGAGCAAGAATGATGAACCCCTTATGCCCTCCTCTTTATGTCCCCCCATCAATCATTAGTTATATGTTACCCCAGGAAGGGCATGACCTTGAGCAGGGCACTCTCTGCAGCAGAGACCATCCTAAAAGTTCTGATAGCTTAAGATTGTCAGCAGACAGTATTCTAGAAGCCAGGGCAATATATTATTCCTTGAAGGGAAACCTGGGTTGTACCTCCCTATTTCCTTCACATATATATTGCTCTACTAAGATAAGCAAACTAATACTGGCAATAATGAAGAGGATTTCTTTCTTCTTAAACTTGAGTACTTTTGTCCTAAAAGTACCAGATTATATGATGTGTCTGCCCATTTGTATGTGTCCATTCCACCTATATCCTTTCTAAAATTTACCTAATTCATTTATGTATCAGGTTTTGAATTCTTAAATTATTCAAACATGCCAGTAGCCAATTGCAAAAGTTCCTCTTTCTGCTTTCATAAACACCTACAACAATATAACTTTCAACTATACTCTTAACCTTTTTCCAAATGCGTGGTGGGTTTGTGGTAAATTTGTGGTTTGCAGACAAAGCTTCATTTATTGACTACCACAGTTGAGAATGTAGCAGAAGACTGTTCTGATCATTGGAGCCTGAAAATCCTAAGTATCACCATTAAAACTACAGGGTTTCTCTGCAGAAAAAGCTTTCCTTTCCTCTCTGTAGCCAGCTAACACAGAATGTAATTAGAACAGAGAAAAGAAATCTGAAGCTCAAACAAAAGGCTGTATTGTTTTGAAGTTTAAAGGTGAGTTTGTACAAATATCAAAAACTAATTAAGCAGAACAGGTGATATTTAACTACTTTGAAACTTCAAAAAAGGAAAATTGATTTTTATCTCATTGGATTAAATTACATTTTCATATTGATTGACACAAAGCCCTTCTGTTACTTCTCTTACAGACAAGGTAAATACGCTAGCTGCTATTTATTCATGAAACCCTATCTCTCAAAATTTCAGAGAGTGTTATTCTAGCATTTTATTATTGAACAAGTATTTTGACAGGTGATGATATTCTAGAAGATAAACAGAAATATACAGCCAACCACTTCCACTATGTAATTTAATACTAGAAAATAAAGTGTAGAAGTGATGGAATGTATTCACAGGTCAATTCTACCTGTCTGATGTAGATTAAGATCAATAGAATTAATACAGCTTAATTAAAACTTTGACCATTTAATATTTTTGTATTAAGTGCTAGCAGTTCAGTAATCATTTCAGTTCATTTCATCTCACTTCCCCAAAGTTATTAAAAGGCTAAGGATAAAAATACGTAAGCCCCTTAGGAGCATTAAGCTATTGGAAAGTTAAGGAAATTTTCCTAAGAAAATGGGGCAGAGAGGAGCATAAAAATATAGAAGGAATCTTATTCTCTAAACCACAACTGCCTCCAATAGATAAACACCATTTTTAACTGATCCATTTGTTTTGGTTTGCATTTTGTTTTTGGAAAGTAAATAATGTGATAAAATGCTTAGAAGGAGGGAGGAGGTTCAGTGAAACAACCAAAAGTTAATCTTGAAGAATAAAATATTTTTTATGACCATAATTCTAGGCTGTTATTGTACTGGTGGGAAATATGAGCTAAAACAGCATGGAATTTTGGGGGTCAGTAGAAAGGAATTGTAGAACCTCTGTGGAATAAAATCCGGAGGAGAAATGGAGCACATTGGGAATTAAAACAAAAACACACCCCAAAACAAACAAAACCTCATGAAAAAGTCATTGTTATAGGGAATTTTACTATTGTTCTAAATTGCATCGGTATTCACTCTTCAAACTAAAAGTTCAAATGGCTTTGCCTCTTAAAATGAGTAAAATTCAAGATACTTAATATGCCTTAAAAGTTAATAAATAATTTTACCTCTGACTACCTTTCTGATCTCACATCTTACCATTCTCCACAATAGTTTATTCTGTTCTAGTCACACTACAGCCATTACAATTTTCTAAATGTTCCAAGTACACTCACAATTGAAGCCCATTGTAGCATCTGTTCCTCTATCCCAGATATCTACAAGGCTTGCTTATCACTACCTTCAGCTCTCTGCTCAATATCAAGGCAGACTTCCTTGACAGTCCTATATCAAATTTCACCACCCATTGTGACTTTTCTCATTTCACTTTATTTTTTCACATTATCACGCTGTGATATAATGTTGATTGATTTTTATTGTCTATCTTCTCTCATAAAAACATCTTCTTCATGAAAGCATCTAGCCTATTCTGTTTATTCTTGTATCCTAGCACGTGAAGGAGATTTAGTAAATATTTACTGAATGAATGAGTGAATGAATGTATCTCCTTACCTCCCTGCAGAAGTTTTAGTATAAAATCAACTTTCATTTTTTCTTATGAAATTGTACATCCCTTGGGAGATAGAATGAAGTATTAGTAGACCCCTAAGATAAATGCAGGGTGGCATCAGCTCATAGCTGCTTCCATGGTAATTAATAAAGTAGTCAGTTACTCTGGGAGAGCAGAAAATCATCTCATAGGGTTATTTATATCCTTGTGCTAGTGATGTACAGAAAAAAGAAATTGAGGAATTTCATGTACTTATTACTTATTAAAATTATGGCTATATATTATAAAGGAGTTTAGTTAGATCCCATACTTTGGAAATTATATAATATGGTTCAGGTAATATGGCTTTATGTTGATTTAATAGAAAGATAGAAACTAAGAGAACTTAAGAGAACCAGATGGCCAGAAAAAACAGAAAAACTGCTTACCAAAAGTATTCTTGTTCCCTGGTGGACATTTATCAGGAGTTGAAAAGCAAATGATTTGAGGCTGAAAATACTAGAAAGTGTGTAATTTCCTCTACATATGTTCAAAGAGCAATCATATCTGGTTTATCCCAGTCTGTTATAAAAATAATCTATAGATTAACCAAGACAAATATTAAATTCCAGGCTACCTTTGCTACTTTTCTTTAAGGCTTTTAAAAAGTGTGTTTTTTTTTTCTAGAATAGCAATAACAAATCTAGTCTTAATATTCTCCCAACTGTAAAAGGGTCAGTTTGCTACTAAAAATACAGAAGATTCTTGGGAATTAAATTTCTCCTTCAGGCCAGTAATGTGTCATTCAATGAGAATGAAATGAGAACAACTAAAAACAGAAGAGACACTTTGTTCTGGGCCATGCCACTAAATCATTAGTCCCATATATCAAATAAAATGAAAAAGTATCTAATCGTCCAGGACCATTAAGTTTTAACTGGTAATGTACTTTAGAACAAATCTGAGAAAGGGCTTTAATTTACCTCTGAATCTGAACCCTAAAACAAGCAAATCTTTGACATGTGAATTTCTCTGTTTACTATTATTTCCACATAGATTATATCAGGGTTTATCACATATTTTAGTGCTTCAAAAAGCATGTGGGCTTCCCTGGTGGTGCAGGGGTTAAGAGTCTGCCTGCCGATGCATGTGGAATGAGCAAAGTCTATGTATAAATTAATGAGTGTGCCTACTGGGAAAGGAATATATTTTAACTTCTGTTCTAGATTGCCAAGAACATTGAAAGGCTAAGAGACGGGCGATGCCTTTTTAGATACAACAACAAATACGATCAATGAAAGACGTAATTGATAATTTGGACTTCAATAAAATTAAAGACTTCTGCTTTGAGAATAACATTATCAAGAGAATGAGAAGAAAAGCCACTTACTGGGAGAAAATGTTAAACATATGAAAAGATTCTCCACATCATATATCATCGGGGAAATGTAAATTACAACAACAGTGAGATAACACTGCACATCTATTAGAATGGCCAGATCACTGACAATATTAAATGCTGGCCAGGATATGGAGAAACAGGAACTCTTATTCATTGCTGGTGGAAATGCAAAATAATAATATAATGCCACAGTTTGTCAGTTTCTTACAAAACTAAATATACTCTTAACATAAGATCCAGCAATCACACTGCTTAGTATTTACCTACAAGAGTTGAAAAGTTATGTCTACATAAAACTATGCACATAGAAGTATTATTCATAATTGCCAAAACTTGAAAGCAACCAAGATGTCCTTCAGTAAGTGAATAGATAAATAAATGGTGGGTCATCCAGACAATAGAATATTATTCAGCACTGAAAAGAAATGAGCTACCAAGCCACAAAAAGACGTAGAGGAAGCTTAAATCCATAATACTAAGTGAAAGAAGTCAATCTGAAAAGGCTACATACTGTGTGATTCCAATGATAAGACATTCTGGAAAAGGCAAAACCATGGAGATAATAAAAAGATTAGTATTTGCTGGTGATGGGGGGGGGGGTAGAGATGAATAGGCAGAGCAGAGAGGAGTTTTAGGGCAGTGAAAATACTTTGTATATTCTAAGGGTAGATATGTGTCATTATACATTTGTTCAAAGCTACAGAATATACAATGCAAGAATGAACCCTAAGGTGCACTATGGACTTTGGGCTATTAGGATGCGTTGACGTAGATTCATCCTTGGTAAAAATTTACCATTCTGGCGAGTAATGTTAATTATGGGGGAGGCCACACATGTGTTGGAGCAGGTAGTTTATGATGAATATCTGTACTCCCCTCTCAATTTTGTAGTAAATGATAAATCTCTGAACTTCCTTCTCAATTTTGTAGGAAATCTAAAATTTCTCTGAAAAATAGTCTTTAAAAGAATAAAATAAAATAAGGTCTTTTTAAAAAGTTGAGACCATTTTATTCATGTGAAAAACTAAAACACAACTGAACATCTTGAATAAATTTCTTGAATTAAATGAATAAAGAGATCTGGCCTGATATTTCAAGTGAGATTTCTCTAAGATGTTTACAGCAAAACCTAATTAAGAACAGTGGCAATTACATTTCAAGTTATCAGATTTCCACTATGATCATATATCATAGTGGAAAAAATGTTAAAGTTGCAAAGGGGTGGTCTAAACCAATAATATTTCTTAAAATGAGATCCATAAATTACATGCATAATGTGTAACTGGGGAGACTTTTAAAAATTCTGACTTGTAGTCCAATTCTACTTCTAGTCTGCTGTTAGGAGAGACAAAGTTATTCTGTATTAACACACAATGCCCAAATCACAGTTGCTTGAAAAAAGAAAAATTATTTTACTCATCTAACATGTTTCATATGGTCATCATATGAGGGGGGACCTCTGCCCCAGCTTAATGTGAGAGGAGAACTAATCACTTTTAAGTAAATATTTTAGCCCTGAGTGCCACCATTGTCACATTTGGTTGGTTAGAACCAGTCATCATATCACATAACTTTAAGGGGGTAAAAAGCATAAATCTCCTGTCTCTGGAATAGAGAAACATTGGTGAAACCACACCTATAGAATCCACATCTCTGGGTAAGGGGGCCAAAAATTCTTTCTTGAAAAAAATTTTAACAGTTCCATAAGCACAGGAAATTTGATTACCACTGATCTGAATCAGCTTCTACTGTAAAGGTGTTAGAGAAATTTGACTTGAATTGGATCCCTTTACTCATATAATTCAGTCGTTCAATTCTAAATATTCAGTTCTGTTTCAGTTTGTCACATAAATGTAATGGTCTCCTAACTTTCGATGTCCCTATCAATACAGAAGTTTTCCTGGTTTATAACATTAGCATGTAACAGCAGAAAAATATAACATTCATTCACTTTTCATTCTGCTGATGAACTGCCTAAAATGTTTTAGTAAGAAAGTAAGTGGCAGAGGAAATACATATCTGTTTATGAGGTTCCTTAAAAAATAA
Organism: Globicephala melas; assembly: GCF_963455315.2. Taxonomy (NCBI): domain Eukaryota; kingdom Metazoa; phylum Chordata; class Mammalia; order Artiodactyla; family Delphinidae; genus Globicephala; species Globicephala melas. The sequence goes on from NC_083318.1 coordinate 82,714,414, forward strand.
GTTATTTACACAGCATAGTATCTGTGGCATGGTCATCTTAGCTACCCCAGTAAGTTGAGGATCTCATTCTCCCAATTTTGAGATTTTACATTTATTTTTACAGTTATCTCAGGAGTTGAAATTAACAAGAAACCAAATTGTTGCGTTTTGTTTTACATATCTCCTAGACCTGAATACTAGAACTACATATCTCCTAGACCTGAATAATAGAACTAAACTAAAGAAACAGGACCCTTTGATAATTCAGTGCCATCTGGAAAATAATATAATGAGTCTGCTAATAAATACGTAAAGAAAACTGCAAAAAGTGTCTGATGACTATAAAAATGAGTCTTATATAAATCTGCCATTAGTTAAAATGAATAAGAGAAGAAGAAAATACTGTATGAAAACAGCTTTATGTGAACCATCAGAGGAGATTACAAAATTTCGTGACTTGAGGCATTTTTCTCTCAGCACATCATACTGATTTTTTGATTGAGCCATTTGACAGACTAGATGACAGGTCACAGCTGAAAAGACAGCTGGTGTTAGGTATTACCCATCATTCATATGAAAAAAAAGTATTGTGAGCTTAACTTTGCAATGCTCAAGCACTTGCTGATCAGGTTGTGTACCTAACATTGTATCAGAAAATAGAACAAGGTGTTTTCATGGAGTGAAATTGAGTATGTCCACATCACATATGGGATATTTTGCGTTAGGTTGTCAGAATCAAGTTTCCCTCAATGACTTGACTAATGCTGACAATCAATTGAATAATTCAGATACTACTTAATATGAATGAGGAGAGAATATTGAGGTATCCAATTTAATTAATTTAATTAGCCTGATTATTGTCAATTTTCCACCTCAGTTTATTACTTTATGTGGGCAATTATAGTTTAGTGAACTCTAATTTCTGAATCATGAAGATGAAAACACATACATTAAAAGAGAGAGAGATTGGCATGTAATAAAATTTTTTTACTGAAATTGACAATCATTTTTATCCTTTACATTTTGCTTGAGAATTTTAGTATATCTATTCATTGATTTTTTTTAATTTACTTGTTTTTTCAAACATAGGCCAGAATGTAGAGAATATTTTAGCTAAAAAATATTTTAAGGGCTGTTTGATACTTTTACCTGGACTAGAATAAAGCCATTGTTTATATAAAGGATACAAATATTGTTTATAAAGCATATTTAAAACAATAAACATGGTTTATTATCAGTTATTTTCTTCTTTAGGTTACCCTTTTTATAGTTTTCAACAATAAACAAAGGAAGAAACAATGGGTTTTTTTCTAACTTGAGTTTTCAAATGAAAAGACAGTTAAGCAAGCTGTCATATATTGTCATACACTGTCAAAATTTGGAACAAATAAAATCTATTTTATGACAGATATGGAGATAAAATTTTAATCATACATGGAAAAAACATATATAGTACTTCAGTGAAGAATAAAACATTCATTTTGTAGCTGAACATTATTCATATTTTAATCAATATTTAATGCAACTATCTGACATTAATTCTATATCTTAGTCATCATATAGAAGTAATTGTAATCAATACATCTATATTTTACTTAATATATAAATATTATTGTTTATAATTATGAAGAGAGTATCCACTCACATTTGTTGATTAGATGATTAATTAAAAATATATATAACTATGATAGAGAAATTAATGTTGTAATTAGTAAAAAAAGATAACATTAATTTCCAGTTCTTAGCAATTACTAGTGCATATTAGAAACATGGGTATTAATGTTTGATTTAGAGTTACTTTTAGAGTCTTTTAAAGAAATTAATCAAATCTATTTTTGCACTATGAATCTGGGATAGTTTGAAATAACGTTGGAAATTGTTATTTAGTTGTAAAAGTCTTTCTAGTTCTTCTTTTCCTACAGTCTCAACATTTGTAATTAGCTTGTCTCATTTTCATGTGCATGAAGACGAGCTCCCCTCTGATAATAATGCCAGAGAGCCAGTTTTGGGGTGTGTAGATGAAATATTGAAGTTAGTTTGGACTGAAATGTGTACGGCTCTCATTAATGACATTCTAGCAAATTTTAGTATGATATTATTTCCTCTAGGCAAGTTGTACGTTGGAAAGGTGTTCTGGAAATCCTGAGAGACACATCCTTCTATCTCACTGAATTCCACTCCTGCTTCTACACAAACCCTTATTTTTATTATTACTACTATTATTAATCCCTTTTCACTAACTTAAATGGTCTCTATGTGCATCAAAAATGAGTAGGGTATTTAAGTAATAGAAGTGACCAGACAACCTAGAGTATTTATCTTAAATACTACCAATTGTTTAAAGTGTTATTCCTCTTTGTAGTTGTTGATGTTTTTGTTGTTGTTATTGAATTCATAAACCCCTTGCTTTTCTTCTGTCATCCTTAAAGTGCATTAGTTGAGTCTCAAAACGATAACACCTTGAAACTAAACAGAGAAATAATTAAAGTTTTAAAAATTTTTTAAAATTTTGAAACAAGTTTAAACTTAGAGAAAAGTTGCAAGCATAGTACAAAAAACTCCTGATACTAGAGAATGGACTTGAGGATATGGGGAGCGGGAAGGGTAAGCTATGACAAAGTGAGAGAGTGGTATGGACATATATACACTACCAAACGTAAAATAGATAGCTAGTGGGAAGCAGCCACATAGCACAGGGAGATCAGCTCAGTGCTTTGTGACCACCTAGAGGGGTGGGATAGGGAGGCTGGGAGGGAGGGAGACACAAGGGGGAAGAGATGTGGGAACATATATATATGTATAACTGATTCGCTTTGTTATAAAGCAGAAACTAACACACCATTGTAAAGCAATTATACTCCAATAAAGATGTTAAAAAAAAAACAGAAAAACTCCTGATAATCTTCATTGAGATCCGCCTATTCTAATATTTGCTACATGTGAGTTATTCTCAATCTATCTTTCTCTCTCTTTTATACATATGTGCGCATGTATACATAGATATGTAAACATAGAACCACATATATGTATATTTTTACCATTTTACCATTTTTAGAACCACTTGAGAATAACTTGAGAGCATCATGACACCTTTCTCCTAAATACCTCAGTATATATTTAAGATAAAAACATTATTTATATAATTATAATAAAACTATCAGAGCAGAAAATTTTATATTGATGTAATACTATAATCCAAAATATAACTTTACTTACATTTTGCCAATTTTGCCCAAAATTTCCCTCTTAGAATGTTTCTCATCCAAGATCACACACCGAATTTACTTTTCACTTTTCTTTTTTTTTTTTTTTTTTTTTTTTCCGGAACGCGGGCCTCTCACTGTTGTGGCTTCTCCGGTTGTGGAGCACAGGCTCCGGACGTGCAGGCTCAGCGGCCATGGCTCACGGGCCCAGCCGCTCCGTGGCATGTGGGATCTTCCCGGACCGGGGCACGAACCCATGTCCCCTGCATCGGCAGGCGGACTCTCAACCACTGCGCCACCAGGGAAGCCCTCACTTTTCTTTTATCTGTTTTAATATTAATTGATCTATCAGTTATGTTTTGTCTTTCAAAACTTTCATATTTTTAAGACTGTGGACCATTTATATGTATAACATCCCTCAATTTTGGTATGTCTGTTTGTTCCTTATCATTTCATTCAGGATATACATTTTGGACAGTAATGCTATAGAAGTGCTCCTTCTTTAGTGCAACATGGCGAGAGGCATATAATATGGGTCTGTCCCATATTGGTGAAGTAAATTTTGATCACTTGTTTAAATAGCATCCTCCAGATTTCTCTCTCTATAGAAACTGCTTAGTTGAGGAATAACTAAGTAATAGGAATGGGGTTATAATTTGAGACAATGTAGATACCCTGTAAACCACCAAAATTTCGGTTGTTAGTTTTAATATCCATTTTTCCATAATCTGTCATTACCATAATTGTTGCAAGATAATGATTGTCCTTTTATGGTTATTAGTTAATATTCTGCTGTAAAGGAAATATTTCCTTCTGTCCTATTAAAAAAAATTTATATGATAGACAAAGAATCTTATTGGATTAAAATCCATTGCTATAACTATTTATGTTCATTCCCATATTATCCCAGTTTAGTCAACGTAAGCCCATTCACTGTAGCTCCTTTGAATTTTTGATACATCTCCATCATTTTCTGAGGATTTCTCTATTTAGTTTTTATTTTTTCCACAAAAAGATACTCCAAACTTATCTGTGAACTTTTTCTGCCCTCTCCCTGGAATTATCAATTTCTTTAAGAGCCTGATTCTGTTTATTGGACAGTGGTATTTAGAAACTAATATTATTTCAAGAAGTCTAATTTAAAATCTATTTAAAAATCATCAACTTTATACACTTTAAAATTTTTTTGTAATATAACATTACAATATGTTTACCAACACACAGAAAAAAATCACTTAACCTTTAGAAATATAAAACATCCAATATATTTTTTTTAAAAAAAGCCAGAATAGGAATCAGTCATTTTCCTAGCACAATGAGATTTAGAGAGCTATACATGTTACCTTACCAGAAAATAATTAATTTGCAAATGCATTAACTAGTAATGCCACAATGGAAGATGGATCTAATTTTACAGGTAGATGTGTCAAAGTTCCTATTTAGAGCTAATAATAAAAATAAAAATATATTTAAATAGGCCTGTCCAAATCCCACCAAAAGAATTTCAGAAACTTCAGTCTCTGTCCAAAAACTATTCTTATCTAGGAGTATCTCATTATATTCAAACTCAAGTCGACATTACCTAGCTTAGTACCTGAAATATTGTATATACTCATTCACATTTAATGAAAAAACACGGGAAAGAGTAAAAAAGGTAGAAAGAGTAGAATGAAGAAAAGAAAGGAGGAAAATGATACAAAGAAAATTAGGCCAAAATTTAATTTCTGTTAGTAAGGTTTCCACCTTTGTTGAGGAGATGTTACAGTAAGCCCAATTTGTAGTAGACGCTTAGTCACAAAGAGCTGACTGCTGTGGTATGTAATCCTCAAGGAGAAAATCACTCTGGAAAATAGCTGTGAAGTGTCTAATTCTCCATCAGGAGGGAAAGTTGGACACAATAGAGAAAGGAAACATATGGTTCCTACATCAGGTGTTTGATACTCAAACAAAGAATAGAAGGCATTATATTTGACATGACACAAGTTTGTTTATGGAGGATGACTCAAATTTTATCCACTTGGAAAAAGAGGACAAAAGAGGTTTTACAGAAAAAAAAATACATGAAGGCATGAAATCATAAAATAGATTTCAGAAGAGCAAATATTTCACTGTGTCTGTAGTTTTGGGTGATAGTGTACCATGGAAAGTCAAATTGAATTAAAATCTTACTCCAGGTCACTTATTCAAGTGTTAACTTTTACTGGATCTTTGTTACTAAAAAAAACTCTCTTCAATTCTATTTCCCACTGTAGAGAAGAGAAACTTTTCTAGTCCTGCCAAGTATTAAACTTGTGAACTCTTTCTAACCAGTCAAACCATTTTGAGCCTATCCATCTTTAGCAACATCTTGCCAAAACAATCATTAATAGCCAGCACACACTACTTAGAAGTTCTATTTTCTAACTCTTCTCTTAGAGCTGTCAGGCAAGCAAGCACATTTTTCTGCTTCTAAAATTATTGTAGATGACAATTGTAATGAATGTTTTGCCACTGTATAACATGGATCACAAAATTTCTAGCCTCTGGTGTTCATTTCCTAGGGACCCACTTCCTAAATGCTAAGCTAATGCTAAGCATTTCAGTTTTTGGTCAAAATAGCACCCTTATTCTAATACCAGTTTCTGTCAGGATACTCTAAATTATGTTGCCATAACAAGTGAAGTTACAGTTCTCAATGGCTTTACTCAATAAAAATTATTACTCACTTATGGCACTGTCCAAACGGGAATCAGATGCTCTCCACTCCCACCCCAGACATCCCTCTGAAATTGATGACACAAGGATCTGGGGACCAATATGATCTCTCTAAAATCTTGCATTTCATCCTTTACAGTATTGTGAATAAGACAGAGAAAGAAGAAATAGAAGATCATGTGTGACCTTTTAAGAGTCTAGTTCAAAGATTGAAGTACACAATTTCCTTCCATATTCTATGAGCACAACTGCTCATATAGAACAAGTCATGCAGCAAGTGTGAGGTGAGGGGAAATATAGTATTTAGCTATGCCCATAATATGCCTATATTATGAAAGGAATGAGAATTGCAGAGGAGGGACTTAAGATGGGAGAGAACAGAAATGAGGAAATGTATCTGTATCATTATAATGATCTAGACAAAAGAGAAGTAGAGTTGAAACTACTGACATAATATTGGTCATGGAGAGTAATACAGACTGCAGTTATCACTGAAGAATATTTATTGTCTTAGAAGACTGAATGGAAAATGATGGAATCAGAGATACATTTTCAGATTTTTCACTTAGACAAGGTAAATAGTTGGCCATGACAATATATAAAATATATCTTATTTTTTAAATAGGTAGACTTGGATTTTGACCTGTTGAATTTGAATTTGCTACTAATTATATTCATAATGAACTGACAGTGGGAATACAATCTTGAAGTTATGGTGATAAAACAAACCTGAAAACTTAAATTTGTGAGTCATATGCATATAAATATTAGTTAAAGCCTGATAAATGGACAAAATCTACTTTTTATTTTTTCATATTTTTTATCAAATATATACTTAGCATAGTGTTCCAGATACAGTAATAGATATAGGAGATTTAAAAATGCATGAAAAGGGATCCCCAACATGGAGAATCTCATCTCTATTGTTGCAATAAAAATTGCTTAAAAATTAGAATACAGCATGATAAATACCACATTAAAAAACATTATTATTGTATTAACATTCAAAGATTACAAACCAGAATATGATTTACAGTCGTTCTCACTGAGGAATGAAGTTATACTTAGGTTTGATTTTTTTCTTCTTTTTGGAAGTGTCTTCTAAATTAATAACAATGAAATGTATAACAAAATGTAACTATTCAGTAGAGTCCTACTGGAGTTATCTGATTGTTTATTAAATGCTTTTGGGTAGTTCTTTATTGTTTTTGCTTTCTTTTTTTTTTTTTTCTATTTCCTGCAATAGGAAGTAAGGGTAAAGAGATTTTTCCAAAAATATTATTGTTTTTTTTTAATACCCTGACTATTAATTTCATTAATGAAGACTTAAGAATGTCTAGTTTAAAGGCAAGCCAAATAATTTATATATCTTAAGGACACTCAAGCACTGTCGACAATCTATGGGATAAAATCTAAATTTCTAATCCATAGCCTTTCTTTCTTTTGGTCTCTCTAATGGAAAACTATGATGTATGTCACTGACACTCTGAAACTTATCAGAGTAAAAAGGGCAAGACACCTTCCCTATCAAATTAATGGTGTGCACCACACTGACACTGAGACAAGGTGTCTCTCAACAGATTCCTTATGTTTTCTCTGCCCATCCGGGAGTTGATTTAGCAGATAGGAACCTGTCACAGAGTTAGTAAAAGAGGAGTACACAAGAAACTCTAAAGAAGTGAAAGTACTCTTAGATCAATGTGTTAGTGTTCCATAAAAATGATTTCTTTTTATTATTGAGAAGTTATTACATGCTTGAAACAATTAGACATTTTCTATGATAGTAGGAAAGTGAAATGCAGTGAATCTGAATTTGTTTATGGAATAGATTCCTCTGATAAAGAAGGACAAAAATATTATTTTTAAATGATTTAATATACCAAATAGAATTCTGTTAAATGCCCCAATATCTCTACATTATATCAACTAATTTTTTTACTTTGAATCTGGTTTCTATAATAAACCATCCTAAATTATAATTATCTTTCAGGTAAACATAAAATGAGAACTATATAATGATGTCTAATTTACTGCTTAAAAGCATAAGGTTGAATTTTTTCTATTCCAATCCATTATAAAACAAATTTAGTTTTATATCAAATATAACTAGAAAACTTAACCATTAAAATTAAATATCTCAGACTTAAGATATTCACTTTTAAAAAACTACTAACTTTGTTTGTATTCTGCATATTCGTAGGTAAATCTTATGTACATGTCACCAACTTCCTAGAAAATTTTTCTTCTTATTGCAGTAAACTTTAGCTCATTTTAATTTTATCATAAGTAATAAGTTTAGTACTTTACCTGATCTGTGAGGAACTATATTTTTTTGTGATTTAATGTGATCAATACAACTTGTTATAAAACACTCAAAAAGAGTTTATTAGAAATTAAATGCGTGCTTTAGGTTATGAAATTATACTGACAGTATTCTAAGTTCTTTCCAATTCCAGAGTATGATTTATAGTTTAATTTACTTACATTCTTAATTCCAGACATTGATCTATTCTAAGAAACAGAGCAACACTTAATCCTATGGTCTTTACAAAGGCTGTTGTATTCCCTACATCAAATTTTATAAACTGGAATACTTATACGCATAATTTAATTTTTAAATATTTTTGAACTGGAAAGGTGCATTTTTATACAAAGGGCAAAAGAGATATCTTTTATTCTACCACATACCGTAAAGGGAAGTCTGTCAGAATGGAGATGGTACAGTTATCAGAGTCCATAAGACAATAATACTTTAAACAAACAAATGGGATCCAAATAAGTGTAAAATTTAGTGTCCTTTAAGAAATGGGAGCTGAAAAATATATTCAAAAAATTTTAATCAAGCAAAAGTAATCCACTTTCCTAATTACAAACAGTTTCTCAAGTATGTATAAGGGATACACCCAGGTTTTTAAATGTATTACCAATATCATTTATAGTAATCATACAATGGATTGTACATGGGGAAACACTTTTGTCTTTATCTTTAAACATGGACTACTTCATGTCCCTTTTTATTCATGCTGTCCTAATTTTTGTTAACTTGTAGCAAGAGTCTAGGTGATTCTATACGGAAAATGACTTGCTAAGAATCATGCTCGTTTTAAATAATTTCTCCAAATCTAATACCTGATCTTAGCATCTCTTGTTTTTTTTTTTTTTTTTTTTCCTGCGGTACGCGGGCCTCTCACTGCTGTGGCCTTTGGCGTTGCAGAGCACAGGCTCTGGACGCGCAGGCTCAGCGGCCATGGCTCACGGGGCCTAGCCGCTCCGCGGCATGTGGGATCTTCCCGGACCGGGGCACGAACCCTTGTCCCCTGCATCGGCAGGTGGACTGTCAACCACTGCGCCACCAGGGAAGCCCTGCATCTCTTGTTTTGTTGAGACATTGGAGTCAGTAAAGCAAAAGACACATTTTGGTCAACAAAATGGGCGCATCCAGACCTAGTGGGTAAAATGAAGGCCTTATCTCATGGCTAACCAATGTATACAATCCTCATTGAATGGATATTATATTTATCACAAAAAAAATTATTGGTTATACACACATGGGAAGTATAACAGCATCATGCTATCAGTTAGATGCTGTGAGTTCACACACTTGTTCTGTCATTTACTAATTGTGTGACCTTGGGGAATTTTTAAAATTTGTGCCTCTTACTAAATTTTTAAAATAGAAATTATAACAGTGCCTAACTCATTGAGTTCTTTCAAAAATTAAGTGAAAAAAAATGCAAGTAGACTATGTAGAATATTCCAAAACTCAAAATAAGCATGCAGCAAATACTATTATATAATTTTTAATCTCTTATCATTATGATTACAGAGGATATTGCCCCAATGGTGAGGTCTTCATTTGATCAGACAGTACTAGTCTTTTATAAATCATGAAAATTCCCTTAATTGTCTTAGACAGGAAGGAGTGATTTGTAGGAGGATCCTTGGTAGAAGTAGAACAGTTTTTTTTTTATTTTTGCTTGCTTGTTTGTTTTTTTGACTGACCTAGAAGGGTCAGTATGTCAAGAACTTAACTGTTTCTGAAGATTGAGAAAAAGTTCATCCGGATCCAATAAAGGAAGGAATTCAAATAGAGTTGCAGGCTTTTGGAGTTGCCATATAGTTAGCTAATTTATGAGATAATAAAGGGAATAGCATAGAAACCTTGGAATCTGGTTAGCTATGATAGCTCTGAAATCTTTTGTAAATGGAATGTTTGCAAAGTTTTTTAAATTTTCCTTTGAATCTTTTGTTCACTATATAATTTAGTAAGGATCTTAGCTTATTTTGTGTATTGGTTTAATTTTGGGTTTTATTTAAATTATCAGATTGATTTAGCTACACTGAAAAGAAACAAAATGGACATTACATTTTTCATTTGTATTTTTACTTTTTAAAAACAAGTTTATTTCTTATAGCATTATGATATATAATTGACATACTACACAATTCATCCTTTTAAAGCACAATTCAGTAGTTTTTAGTATATTCACAACATTGTACAAACATCACTTCTATTGATATTTGAAGATTTTTATCACCACAAAAAGAAATTTCATACCCATTAGCAGTCACTACCCATTTCCCCTTCCCCCTAGCCCCTGGAAACCACTAATCTATTTTCCTTTTTTTTTTTAATTTGTCTATTCTGCACATTTTAAATAAGCAGACTCATGCAATAACTGGCTTCTTTCATTAAATAATGGTTTCAAATTTCATATTATTATGTATCGGGACCTCATTCCTTTGTAATGCTAAACAATATTCTATTGTATATATATATTATTTTTGTTTATCCATTCATCATTTCATGTTTTGTTTCCAGTTTTTGGCTACTATGAATAATGCTGCTTTGAATACAAATATACAACATTTTGTGTAGAAATATGTTTTCATTTGTTTTTAGTGTATATGTAAGAGTGGAATTGCTGAATCATATGGTAATTCTGTTTAACATTGTGAGGAAAAATTGTTTTCCATTGTGGCTATGGCATGTTACTTTGCCAATACCAGTATAGGAGTGTTCCAATTTCTCAACATCCTTGCCAACATTTGTTATTATATATCTTTTTGATTATAGCCATCCTAGTGTGTGTGAAATAGTATCTCACTGTGGTTTTGATCTGCATTCCTCTAATGAGTAATGATGTTGAATATGTTTTCATGTGCTTATTGTTCATTTGTATATCTTCCTCAGAGAAAATTTCTAACAACTTGCCCATTTTTAAATTGAGTTAACTGTTTTTTCATTGTTGATGTGTAGTATCCTTTTCAATCACAATTTTAATTGATGTTGGGAGGGGCAAATTTGGTAGTAACAGTAGAACTTGAAATAAGAAATCACGTATGAGGAAAAACTAACTGTACATATTCTGGCACATAAATGTTCAAGGAATATTTATGGAGTATCTTCTATTTTCAAGACATTGATACAGGCAGTGAGCTGTGGCAATTTGCCGTACAGGCCTTACATTTTGGACAAATAAGAAAATAAATTAACAGTATCCATTCTGTTACTGATAAGCACCTAGAAACAAACAAACAAAAAATATGTCCTGAGAGGGGGGCATCTGAGTGAGAAGGAAAAACCTCGCGGACAAGATGGCACAGGCCTGAGACCTTAAGATATCAGCTTTTTTAAAGAGCCAATGGAGACAATTTTAGGCAGTGGCAGCAGCAAAAAAAGGCACCATGGCAACAAAACTACTGGTGAATTTAGGAAGAAAAATAAGAAGGCCCTTGTGACTGGAATTTAGTGGGGAATAGAGAAATTAAAATAGGCAGCTGTTGATCACATAGTACCTTGTGTACTATGGTTCTTCTAAATGGCGTGAGGAACTATCAAGGGAGTTTAAATGGGGGCATGCAAGATCTAATTTCCCTTGGGGAAAGATCACCTATTTGATAAACGGTTAGGAGGAGACAAAAGTAGGTGCATAGAGGTCATGTGGGAGGTTATACAATAGTCAAAGAAAAAATTGTTGCCTTGAACTCTGGCGGTGATGGTAATGATGTAACAGTGTGGATACATTTGGAAGCTATTTTTGAAATAGAGCTAATGTGGTTGCTGGCTGATGAGGGGATGGCATGTGTGGGTGAAGAAAATTGGAGAACTCTAGTTGATTCCAAATTATATGACCTATAACGTTTACCTTTTGAAATAATATCATATCTTTTACCTGGATGAATGACTACTGGTGTCATTTACTTAATCAGAGAAAAGGAGATAATTAATGTTGATAACTAGTAAGGAAGGTGATTTTCTTCTCTGAAACAATCTTCCAGTCAAAAGCCCAATAGGAATCTCAAATGGAAGCCTACTGATACTTGCCCTGGGCAAACATATTCTAGGCTGGAATCTTTTTCCACAAATTTTGATTTTATTATTCTTTTTTTCATCCATTTAACCATAACTCACCCAAGAAAGTAAAGATGCTTTTACCTTAGAGTATGTGATATTCAGCAAGACCTGTGTAAATGTTTACATAAATAATACTTGAGTAAGGCAGCAGCCAGGTTGATATATGTAAACTCTATTTCTGTAATTACTAGATGTAAAAGCATCTTGGACTGGTTTTATATCCAAAGTGCTATTGGAGAAATAGCATGGTGAAAGATTAAGGGCAAGGCTGTATTGATTTCCTAACCTTTAATTTTTTTGGTAATCTTAAGCTCTTGTCTTTAATGCCCACCTGTGACACCAGCTAATATAACAAATATCAGCAAACAAGTTCAGATTCTCCCAGGTATCAGAGTAGCTAACATCAGGAATAGCTATATTTACTTTATTGTCATCTTTGTCTTTACTTGCTAGTGATTAGAAGAGAAATTTTATCATGCCAAAGTGTCAGAAATATTCAACAATAATTGTTGTCATCACCAGAATAAGAGCTCTGGAACCTTGGTTCTTTTACCATCACACCAGCCACTGAACAATTTTTCTTGGATACATCCCTGGTGACAAATGCTTAAAACATCATTTAACGACAGGAAGTGTATTGTACAACATTTGTACTGAGAATCTGCTAAAACTGCCATAAACTGAAGTATGCATTTGCTGATGTGTGGAAAGTGTGCTCATTTCAAAAAGTATCCTTCTATTAAAATTAATTAGTCTCCTCAGGAATGTTAAGTTTCTTTTCTATCAAACCCATGAGTAGTAGAACAAACCTGCATAGTCTGAAAGGGAGAAAGTTAATCAAATATGAGATTTAGATCTAATCCTATAATAGCTGAATCATTAATAGATTACAGAGTATTCAGAATAAAAGGGGAAAAAGTGTATGAAAACTAGTTCAAAGTATTCTGTCATTGTGTTTTAATCTTACCTTAGGCACGTGGATTGATTACATGACTGAATTTACCTAAATTGCCAGTGTACAATTTGCCTATTTCCATGGTAATTCTTTATTCTTCCTCAGTTACTTTCATCCATTATGAATACTACAGACAATCCAGGCCTTATTTATGAGTTGACTTGAATTAAGCTTAGCACATTTCAGTCCATATGTTCAGATATAGATATTCAAGTATTAAAAAAAAGGGAAAATAGGATAGTTGGCTTTTCTGTCATAAACATCTTTATGTTCACTCTATTTTATGATTTGTTGCTCAGAGGCATAGTGTATTTGCCAGTACTGTACTTTTTTCTTGTAAGTCACAGAAGCCCTATACATATATACATACATACCTGTCTGTGTGTGGTTGGGACTTAGTAACTCAGATAACTAAGCTGCAGGAAAGGCAGCGGTGCCTAGATTCAGAGACTTGAATACCATCGGGATTCTATCTCTTGATCTTGTTTCTTTCTATATATTGGTTCCACTTGCTTCTGTTGTAGTTTTATCTATATTGATAGGGAAATAACACAATGCAGATGTATTGGTGGCGAGAGGAAATACATGCCTAGTGGAAACTGAACTATTACAATCCTACTATTTAACTATTAAAACTGAAATAGTGGGGGAGGGGTGGAAGGTGGGCAAATTGGGTGAAGGAAGTTAAAATGCACAAACTTCCAGCTTTAAAATAAATCATGGGGATGTAATGCACAGCATGGTGACTATAGTTGACAATACTGTAGTGTATACTTGAAAGTTGCTAAGAGAGTGAAATTTAAAAGCTCTCATCACAAGAAAAAAATATGTAACTATGCATGGTGATGGATGTTATTAGACATTGTGGTGATCATTTCACAATATATACAAATATCGAATCATGATGTTGTACACCTGAAATTAATATAATATTGTATGTCAATTATATCTCAATAAAAATGTAAAATTAAAAAAAAATGAAATGATTATTTTGAAAAGCTCCATTTAAAAATAATTCTGAGGTAGGACTTTAATTCACCCCACTTGTTTGCAGCACTTGGCATTCTGGAGGTGAAATGAATGAAAAATATCAAGACTGGCTTTGTTTGGGGCAGGCTCTTATAAGTTACATGCCATCACAGGATGAAGAGGAAATGAAATCGTGTGGGAAGATATCAGCTCCCCTCTGACAAACATAATAAAAGAACAAGAGAAAGATAGTTTCTGCAAAGAAGAGAAACTGGAGTTTCCAGAACATGGGTTGTTGTTACTGGAGCTGGTGTGCTGTTATTGGAGCACAAGTAGCTGGGAATTAGAATAATAAATGTCCAGCACACAAACAGCTGCCTGCAAACAATGAAGAAAATATGCCGATGGACTCATAGAAGTTAAGCACTTCAAGAATATATAGGGCAAACCTTGAAAGACGGAAGGCTGAACGGAAGGAAGGAAGGGAGGGAGGAAGGGAGAGAGGAAGGGTGGAAAAAAAATGCCCTAAACTGGAACTCTTTCTCACAAGCATTAATCATTTGTGTTATTAAATAGTAAATACCACCAACGTTTCATATACTTCTTAAAATATGACACAATTTAATTTGCCTGGAAAAATTGCTTTTGCTGTGTTTGAGATACCTAAAGAAATTATGGGAAAGCCACAATGTTTTTTCATACCTACATTTAATTTGAAGTTTTTAAATCTGTTTGAATATACTAATTAATTACACTCTCCACAGCTTTTTTGGAAAGTGGGAGATAACCGTATTTCTCTTTTACAGATGGATGACTCAGAAGCAGAGAGCTAAAGTGACTTTGTAAAAAAAAAAAAAAAAATAGTCTTTCATGTGTAGCAGCAAGCTTTGCTGGTGAGGATGGACACTCGTCTGTTTCTTTAACCATCCAGCAAACTGCCACTCGTTAAGGAGAAAAGCTAGTGATCCATGCCCTCTATTTCTTGCCATTTAATTACCTGGAATCAGATTGGATCTGAGACCAACTGCCTTCTGAATTTATTTTTAAAAACCCATATTCGAGATGTTTTACAAAAGTCTGAATCAAGTATTAGAAACTTCTCTGTTGTATTTGGAGTAAATTTATGTCATTAAGAGAAACAAAGTTCAGGCAATAAATGAAAGAAAATCTGCACTTAGAAAATGTATGAATGTCCTGAAATTGATTTCACCCATAAAGTAAAACTTCCTTCTTAAAAAAAAAAAAACCTCCTTGAAAGGAAAAATTCTAGGCACAGAAAAAGTGCATTAAAGGTATTCACATAAAAGTAACTTCAAATGAACTCTCTATAAAATTACAACTGCAAGAGCAGACTTGTAAATCAGATCAACATTGTACAAGGGCAAGAAATGTATGTGTCAATGTGGCAGTGATAGGACTGAGTTTACAACTCCACCTTGAAACTGTGGTATATAGTAGAATGCAGTCACAGGAACGGAAAACTCTAGAGAAAATAGTTATAGACAGTTGCATTGGAAATATAAATAAGATTTTCAAATCATTGAATTGGGATTGATTCTTAACTCCAGAAGTTTAAATAAATTATTTTTATTTAGAAAGAGAGAAAAGAAGTTCAATGTGCACTCCATTATTATTCCTCATTTTCTGATCATTTCAACTAAGATGTTACCAATAATCAGTAAAATGTATATTTATGAAAATGCCCATAAACACATGCTGGTTATAAATCCTAAACATGACTTTACATTTTAGCATCTTTGACTATATGTACAATGGTATCAATTATATATGAAAGCATAATTAGAGAGTTAAAATATAATTTGATTTTGATTTAACATAAGCACTGTTTTTTGTCATTGAGTTGCAAAATGTATTGATTTTGAAATTAAAACAAAAACACCTGTGTTCAATTTTTTTTTTTTTTTTTTTTTTTTTTTTGCGGTACGTGGACCTCTCGCTGTTGTGGCCTGTTCTGTTGCGGAGCACAGTCTCCGGACACGCAGGCTTAGCAACCATGGCTCACGGGCCTAGCCACTCCGCGCCATGTGGGATCTTCCCGGACCAGAGCACGAACCCGTGTCCCCTGCATCGGCAGGTGGACTCTCAACCACTGTGCCACCAGGGAAGCCCTGTGTTCAAATTTATAATCTGCCAATTTCTAGCTATGTCATCTTGAGCAAATTAGTGAACATTTCTGAGCCAAAGTTTTCTCATATGTCATGACAAATAATATATAATTTTTATGAAAATTGAGTAAGAAAATATACGTAAATAGCTGCCATAATGCATTTACACATGGGAAGCATTCATCCCTCCTAATTTTAGTTATCACAACTGCTTTTAATTAGATTTGCTCATATCCAGAATAAAATATACAGTACCATCTCAATAAATCTCCTAAAATATTGCAGTTACACACATAATCTGTTATAATATAGATGTTGAATAATATCCAATATCCCTTTTTTATTAAAAAATATAGACTCATAAGCATCTTTTTTTTCATCTCAATCTCAAAGGAAGACAAATGGACTCCAGAAGATATATTTTGTCACAAGAAGAAGTTCTAGCACAGAATTGTTTCGGCTTAGACTTCAATAGCAGGAATTTGAATTCTATAATCATCCCCTCCCTGATGAAATTGCTTCCATTTAATGCTCTTCAATTTATCTGCATATCTTCTTTATTATGAGGATAATAACAGTGTCCAAGAAAGAGATTACAAGAGTTTCTGGCACATGGAAAGTTTAGGCATATGGAGAATTCCTAAAAAAGTTTAGGTATATGTACAGAGTAGGGTAGTAATACTAATAATGTTCTAGAAGTCTTGTTGCAATGTACTAGCTCTTATTTTCTTAAATGTTTAACTTTAAAAGGTGAATCTTAGTATGGGTTCTAGAGAAAAAAATGGGCTCTGGGTTTAGATCTCAGCCTCATTGCTTACCAGCTATAGTGTTATATTTAAAAATATTAAATTTTACCTATATTTCTCATTTCCAGAGAGATGATGGTATTAATCATACCTAGTTCATACATTTGTTGCACAGATTAGGTGAAATAATAAATGAAAGGCATTGTTGTAGTATCTGATCCATAGTAATTTTTAAAATTACTTTTACTTAGTTAATACTTTGAAAAAATTGTAGTCCGTAACTTAGCTAAAGAAAGTATTTTGGGTTTCTATTATTTTACAAATCAAATTTAAACATTGGCCCCTGGATTTAAAGGTTCTCCATAATCTGCCTTCAATATAGTCTTTCACACTCAAAGCTTTTCTTTGGGTCTTCTGTATACTAATGTCTACAAGTAAACAGATCCCCTTACCATCTCCGTATTGGTTAACTGTAACCCACCTATTGCTGCTTCTAACTCCATGGTATACATTCAAGGCCAACTTCACATGCTATCTCATTAACAAAGTCTATTGAGAACATGTGATTCTTAAGTTGGTTTCTTCATCTCTTTGTGTTCTAAGCACATATTTTTCATATTTGCCAACTTTTTATGCCTGTCTTTTATCAATAAATCAATCAAAAGGGTACTTTATTGAATTTTAATTAATTTTTGTCTTATTTATATAAATGTAATCCTCCCGTAGGAGGTATTAAGCCTTGGAGGATGGAGACGCAGGTTTTTAATCATGGTTAAGCTCATATAACTAAGGATAGAGCCGGTTGCAGACTGACTACATTAGTGAGACTATGGTGGGTTCCACCACAATTGGAATATCTCATCCAGAGGTTTCCTCAAGGAAACATTCTCTGATATTCTATTTCCATAAGAAAAAAATATAGAATTCTAACACTCTACCAGATGGTTACAATGTTCTTAGTTAAAGAATTATGGAAGATTTTATCATAAAATGACATTGAATTTTGGCAAATGCTTTCTCTGTATCCATCGAGACAATCATAGGATTTTTATCCTTCACTCTATTAATGTAGTGTATCACAATTTATTAATTTTCCTATGTTGAACCATCTTTGCATTTATCCTTCACTCTATTAATGTGGTGTATCACAATTTATTAATTTTCCTATGTTGAACCATCTTTGCATCACAGGGATAAATCTCACTGGATCATGGTGTTTGATCCTTTTAATGTGTCGCTAAATCCAATTTGCTAGTATGTTGTTGAGATTCTTTGAGGTATATTCATCAGGGATACTGGCCTGGAGTTTTCTTTTCTTGTACAGTGCTTCTCAGCCTTTACTATCAGGATGATGCTGGCCTTGTAGAATGAGTTTGGGAGTATTCCCTCCTCTTCAATTTTTTGGAAAAAATATTTTTCCCTTGTCACCACTAATATCTGGGAACGAGGTTTACTTTCAATTTTTTCCTAGACAGAGGCAAATGTGAGCAACATTCTGTAGGTCAGTGACTGCCTTTTATAGTCTCTGTATCATCTCCCTTTCCATCTCCTCCTTACGCTAATGTAATTAGTGCATTTCTTGACCTTTCTCTGATATAAAGAAATCATTAACACATGTTATATAATAAAGTGTCTGTAACCAAATGTATTAGTATTTCAGGAACATTTGTATTTAAAGAAAGCTTAATGTGAGAACAGGCATTATTAAAGACCCGATTTAATGAAGTTAGAGAATTTTAAAACTGAAGTTTTATGCCGCAATCCATATTTCTCTATACAGATCTAATTTGCCTATATGTGAAGCTGTTTTGGGCTATATGGGATTACATCCTTGAGATGTTTCCTAATCAGCGCAACTAGATAGGGCCGTGTTTTATAATAAACTTTTTTTTTTTTTTTTTTGCGGTACACGGGCCTCTCACTGTTGTAGCCTCTCCCATTGCGGAGCACAGGCTCCGGACGCACAGGCCCAGCGGCCATGGCTCACGGGCCTAGCCACTCCGTGGCATGTGGGATCTTCCCAGACCGGGGCACGAACCCGTGTCCCCTGCATTGGCAGGCGGACTCTCAACCACTGCGCCACCAGGGAAGCCCTATAATAAACTTTTTAAAAGTAAAGCTTTTAATATTTTTTCCAATATTTAAGTGTTTAACATAATTAAGATATCTAACTCTGCTCAAATTTTGTAATGAGAGAAATCTGAAGTAGAATTATTGTTTTCTTGTTGTATGCTGAAAACAAGTGATGACATTTTCTATCTGTCCAATTAAATAGATGGAACAATCTGCTAGATGCCATTCAATATTTTTTCTAAAGAATTGTATTATAAAATGATATAAAAGGTCAATATCAGTCTGTGGTTAATATGTCCTTTTCATTAGTGTTGAAATGAGATACAGGAAATACTATTTGTTTTCAAAAAGAGGTTATTTAGGAAGAAAAATAGTTAGTCAATAAATTACAAAAAATATTTGGAAAGGCCCTGAAAGTAGTTTAAAATAATCTAAAGTGAAATTATATTTTTCAAACCTACTTTGATAAATGCCAGTTTGGACAAAGTTACTAGTTTATGTATGAAATTTTTCAATAGACCAATAGTTTATAATATTACTTAGACTAATTCACTCATTACCGTCTGCAATTTCAATAGCATTTTGCAGTTAGTTGTACAGGTATCTTTGTTTAGAAGTAGACAGAGTTTCTATAAACTCTAAGAAATTTATCCAAGTAGAATTAAATAATATATCTATCTTTAATAAAATAAAAATTAAAGTAATGAATATTTTAAATTGTTCCCTCAACTAATAAAATAATATGAATGAGGGATAACTCAGAGAGCTATGAGAAGATGGCTTCAAAATAAGATTTAATATGTGAAATGATGGTGTAACTGATATGATATTTAGAAAATATCAATATTTTGTTATACTTTTATGCTCTTTGTGATTAAAAGTTATGGTTTTGTTTTGAAACTTTAAATAAAGACTGGTATGACATAACCATACCTACACTGAGTAGGGACTGAAACATTCAAAATGTACATGGTAGTCTTTTAAGAAGTAAAACAATAATAATTTTTGAGACAAATAATATGTAGCAGTGCTTCATTCACTCATCATTTATTTATTGGGCTATTACAATTTGCCACTATATCCTCTGAAAGCAGATGATTAAAACAGATAAAGGAAGAGATGTATGGCAAAAATTTATTTGTTCATTTATTCACTTATTTATTAATTCATTAAAAAAATCAAGTGACTATTTCAATCAGATAATAAGATAATATTCTAGGCCCCAGGGGATATATACAAAGTTGTTTCAGTCATAGAACTTATATTCTAGAGGCAGGGGTGGGAACAGACAACAAACACAATAAGTAAAATATATATTAGGTGGTAATAATTTTCACAGAGATAAATAAATAGATAAAGGAAAATAGAAGTGGGGACGGTGACAATTGTCAAAGTATAATTAAATTGGCAAGGAAAGGCCTTACTGAGAAGTGAACATTTAATAAAGCCTGACGGTGAGCAAGCCAATCACACAGTTAGGGTCATAGTTTTCTAGAAATAAGGGGAAGAAAGTGTAAATACCCTGAGAAAGGGATACAGCTGTATGTTCAGAGGAGAACAAGAAGGGTACTGTGGCTTGTGCAGAGTGAGCCAGGAGGAATGTGATAGAAGATGTGAAAGATGTAAATGAGTAACCAAAATATGTACTGGTCTCTGCCTTTCTCCCAAGTACAATACAAAACTATTGGAGAGTTCAGAGCAGAGAAGTGACATGGTTTGACTTTCTATTTGACAAGATTATTTAGACTTCTGCCTTTGGAATATATTGGAGGGAAGCATGGATGAAAACAGAGAGATGGTTAGTGGGCTCTTACAATAATGTAAGCTGCAAAAAGTTGTGGCTTGGACCAGCATGGTAACTGTTTAGGAAATGAGAAGTGGTTAGATGTAGAATATATTTTCAATGTAGACCTGCCAAGATTTGCTGACAATTAGTCATGAGGAGTGAAGGATGACTCTGAGATTTTGGGCCAAGGGACAGAAAAGTTAGAGTTGCTATAACTGAAATGAATATGACTGTAGGAGGAGGTACGGCGTTGGGGTAGGGAGAGAGACCCAGATTCACTTTTGAACAGGTTGGTTTTGAGATATCTGTTAGACTTTCAAGATAGATGTTGTGGAGGCAGTTTGAAATACCAATCTGTTGTTCAGGTGAGAGGTCTAGAGAGTTATACATTTGGAATCACCATCATTTAGTTTACTTAAAGTCATGGAACTGCAAGAGATCACACAAGAGAGGATCAATTAAATTAAGTAAAAAACAGGTCTAAGTACTAAGAACTATAGTACTCCAACATAAAAAAGTCTTGTTTATAAAGATGGACCTGCAAAGGAAACTCAGAATAAGGAACCAAGAAGGTAGGAGGAAAACAGGAGAGTGTGGCCTTGGAAGTGAAGGCAGTGTTTCCAAGATAAGATAGTAAAGTGTGACAAATGCTTTCTCAAGTGAGGAGAGCCTTGATTATTAGATTTAGCAAATGCATGTTATCAGTGATTATAAGAAAGCTACTTTGTAGAGCAGTATGGACAAAAGCCTGGCTGAGAAATGTTCACAGTGTTGAGGAAAAAAGCAATTTAAAACAGTGAACATCAAGAAACATTTCAAAGAATCTTATTCTAAAGCAAGAGTTCTTTACCTTTAAATAGTAATGTATAGAAAAGTCTAATATCCCAATTTCAAAGTGACAGTGAGTATGAAAGATATTTTGTGATATTACAGTAGTACAACATGATTAAAAGTGTTTAGTTAGAGCTACTATTGTTTGGGGTGGATTGTCAAGATGCATAACTGAGGAACATTATGCTTCAGTCACTTAAAGATCAAGGTTTTTTTTTCTTCTTTTTTTTTCCTTGAAGATTGACCTCCTAAATTCTGTCCACACTCCTCTTGCATGAATGCTGTATTGAGAATCCCTGCTGTAAAAGGAAATTGAGTGATATCTGGAAGATGAATCCTCCAAGCAAGACTTCTTTCTCTTTTTTTCTAAAGAGAATATTAGCAGCATAGATGAGAAAGATCAAATTTGAGAAAGGTCAAACTCAGAACAGAACCCTCTGATTTGGTAGAAGGAGGTGAGAACTGTTGAAACTTCATCCTTGAGTAGAACAGGGGAGCTGGAATAGGGCTGTCAAGGAGAGGAGCCACCTTCATGGGGGCATGAACAGTAGTAATAGGAAAAATGGCCGAGAAAGTGGGCAAAGATGCAGACTAGTGATAGTTTCTAGAAATTCTCTTCTGATTTAGTCAATTTTCTCTGTGAAATAGGAAGCAAGACAAATAATAGGGAGTGGAGACTGAAGAGGGGTTGTTGGAGATTTGAAGAGAGAGGACAATAAAAAAACTGTTCTTCTAGAACTGTGGAAATGTGAAAGGACCAAAGAAATATAGTGTGTCGGCTTTAATTTAAGATGAGAAAAATCTTCAGGTTTCTTTTTTTCTTCAACTAACTTAGGCTTCATGGAAGTCACTGTGGAGTAGTTACAGAATTGAATTTGATCAGGATTGTCTATTTGCAACTGTCATTCTGTGATTCATTCAAGAAATACTCATTAAATACCTATCATATGCTGGTAATTCTTCTAAACAGTGGGCATACTGTCAGAAACAAGATGTTAAAGGCTCTGCTCTTGAAGAGCTAGTAAACTGTGGGCAAGAAAAATAATCAAGGAACAACTTAAAGTAAGATAATAGGAGCATTATGGCAAAATAAGTCTTTATGTACTTTAGGAATGTAGATTTCACCTACAGAGTAAGAATGTAAAGCTCATTGAGGGGTTACAGAAGACACCCCTGAGGAAATGATACCCTTTCTGAGACCAAAATATTACATAGTCATGCTTGGTAAAAGGGAGGGTGTCATTAAACAAGGAGAGGAAAAAATATATTCTGTTTGTTTTTCATTTCCTTCTGGAAGTTACCACACCAAATCTTCTAATCTAGCCAAATATGATATTTGATTTTTTATTTTGAAAATTTACATAGAAATATGATATTTTCCATTTAATATTTATTTCCATGCATTAACTCACATGTACAACAAACTACTTGCATCTACTTTTCAACTGTCTCTTTAACTTTTTATATATTCACACCCTTCCAAAAATAAAACCACTTAGTTAAAGTCTGGGGATGAGGAAGGCAAAGTTTCTGCTTATATGGGATTTACAGTATAACAAAGTTACTCATGATTTACTTTCTACAGAAAATTTATCAAAGTTTCTGTCTTACATATTTGATGTTTGCCTTGTTAACCAATTTATTAACTTACATATTATCTGCCTCCTCTCACTAAAATGCAAAGACAAGGGCATTACGCTAAGTGAAATAAGTCAGACAGAGAATGACAAATACTGTATGAAATCACTTATATGTGGAATCTAAAAAATAAAAAAACTAGTTAATATAACAAAGAAGAAGCAAATTCACAGATATACAGAACAAATTAGTGGGTACCAGTGGGGAGAGGAAAAGGGAGGAGGGACAAAATAAGAGTAGGGAATTAAGAGGTTCAAACTGTTAAGTATAAAATAAGCTACAAAGATGTATTATACAATATGGGAATATAACCAATATTTTATAATAATTATAAATGGAGTATAACCTTTAAAAATTGTGAATCACTATATTGTACACCTGTGACATATAATAAAAAATATATATATATATTTTAATGCAGAGAACAAGAATCAGTTCTCTCTGTTTCAGGCTATGTTCCAAGTGTCTGGAACTCTTCTAAACATAGTTAGTGTTCTTAATATCTATGGAATGAATAGATAAATGAATGAATGAATATCATTCAAACTTGATGTTTGTGAATACAGAATCAGGTATTGGTAAAATTGCCATTCATTTCCTAGTTAGGATGAAGTATTTGTTTTATAGAAGAAGAAAAACAGAGTCCATTAAGAAGAATGGACAAGATTACACTCAATGTCTGCCAGAGTGTTTGTTTAGGCTATAGAGTTGTTGTATAAGACTGGGGTCTCTGTTAGATGTTGAAGTTTCTGAGTTTGTGAATAGGTGAGTTTCAGTACCTACTGTGTGTCTACAGCATGCATATGGCACTTTCTTCAAGGTCTATGCATCCATTCATCCCTTGACAGCATTACTTATGGTCTATCATTCATACAAGTAATTAAGTAGAATTTCATAGGATCAGGACCTTTGGCTTTCTCATATCATGCTGTTACGAATATTATCCTGTTTCCATGACTATACTTGATATTGGTCAGTCTAATTTTGTTAGTGGTTTTCCTCCTGGATTTCTTGTCTGCATATACTTTTTTCTTCAAAATGATTCACCTATCTTCTGACCACTAACATTCACAAACCTGTGTGTTTTTCTGGAACTCTAGGGTAAGATTCTGTTGTTGTTGCAGTCTATCACATGCTGTTATTGTCCTATAACTGACTACTCCACTGTACCTCTTTTAATACTCTCAAATTCATAACAAGAATATTTGTCTTCTGTATCCATATGCCTAGAGAGAGAAAGAAATATATCAGAGCTCAAGTTGAATTAGTAAGCCTGTGTACTATTCTTTGTCATTCTGCCTTGTTAGGAGTGCTTCACAACAAATGCTATTTAAGCTATTTGAAAACATCTAAATCTGACATCTGTAACAGGTCCAAATCTTGTAGCTACGGGAAAATTTGGACACCTCAGAAATCTCCAAGCCTAGAGAAATGAAATGCCTTTTCAATAATCCAATAAGAACTACAATAAAATTATATGAAGCCAATGGATTGCAAACAGTTGACACCTGAAGGAAATAAAATATAGCACATCACTGCTACAGAACACATCACTAGCCATGCTCATAATAATAATATAATAAAGAAATTAAGATGCACTTGTCTATATATCCTGAGCTTTATGGCATTTCAATCTGTATTGTAAAGCATGAATTTAGATTTTGCATCATTATATAAATATCTCTGCTGCAGGAATCCTGACCAAGCAGAAAATAATAAAAGAATAACATCAGAACAGAAATGTAGATGTTGCTAGATAAGAATTATTTCTTTTGTCAGCGTAACACGTTAATGATTTGTACTTGAAGCAAACATTTAAGTTTTATCTATAAGCAATGATAGTTTTGTGTATTTTGAACTGAATCACTGCCACTGAATTTGGCCGAATAGGCTGAAAGCTGTGGTAGCTTCCCAAAGGGCATGGCTTTCGCTCAGGAAGTTATTTATTCACACACACACACACACACACACACACACACACACACACACACACGAAACAAATAAATGAGCTCATGAATGCTCCACCTTTGATCTAATATATATACATGTATACACATGTATATACGTGTATATATATGCTGTTTCTTCTCAAATGGTTCTTTATTTTAAAACTGATAATTATGAACACAAAAATGACAAAAAGTCTAGTAAATATATTTATCTGAATAAATTAGAGGAAATTTATTTCTCATGTGTGGAGAAAACAATTTTTTTTTAAAACTTGGGGGAATTAGAGAAGAAAAGAGGCAAAAGCTAAAATGAAAAGGAAACGGAAGTTAGGAAAAGAGTAAAATTGATCAAGATAGAAATGAAGGAAACAATAAAAGGCAATATATAAAAGACAACATTTTATGTACTTTTAGTATTGTTAAAGAAATGCGCTTTTCTCTATAATTTTTTTGACCCTTTAGCTATACAGGGTTTTTCACATCTATACCACTTGAACCAAATTACTTTAGAAGCAGGGAAAACCTAAGTGGACAAATTAATCTCTAGGCCAAAATTGGTCTACAGCCCATGCCACATCCTTGTCATACTGTCCTCCTCTACTGCTCCCACCATTGCCTCTTCCTTTTATCTCTTTGAATAGTATTTCCTTTTCAATTGCAAAACAAACCTGAAAATCTTGCAGCATTTCCTGGAACACTGCAGACTTCTTTCAGCTACCTATCAGTCTTCTCCCTAACCTGACAGAAAAATTGTCTTATTGAAATGTCACTTGAGACATTTCAGTCCTTTCACAAAACCAGAAAAGTAATTAAAGCCAAAAGGTAAATGCATCCTTGAAGTTTCTAAGCCTTTGTGGTCTGTCTCCACGGCTTCAAATGACTTTTGTTTGAGAGAAGCTTATAACCATTTTGAATACTTTCAGATCAATGACTGGCAGGGCTATAATTGGAGGATATCTAGGATGGTACTACTTAACCTTCCTTATTATTTTGGTGACCATGAAAATGGAGAACACCTAGCTGTTCTCTCACCTCATGGAGTTTCATTGTTATAAAATCAATGATATTTTTCAAGCCCTGTTTTATCAAATGCAGAAAGTATGTGAAATTCTATACAATACATTAACTGTAATAAAAGAGAAAAGACTGAATGTTGGAATACTGTTTGGAGACACCGAATTTGTAAATCAATTTGCAGTTTTCATTTTGAATATCCTTCACACTCCAGTTTATGGTTTTTCTATTGTCATTAGAGAACCATACCTTTTTATTATTATTATCAATTAACAAGGTAAATTTATATTGGAAAACACATTAAGTAGAACAGATGTGAATGGCATTTTGCTTTGTTGTCAATATCCTAAAGTTACTAGTGTAAGGCTGACACCTAGTGGAAAAACAGCAACACTAGTGAAATAAAAGATCATCTAGTTAGGGATAATAGCTATACAATCATTTCCACAGATCCTCAACTGCTATAATCTATGAGAAAATAATTATAATAGTTAAAAAGTATTATCACTGATGTACCATGACATATTATATAACCTGTCTTCTTTGAGACGTGTGGATGTGTGTTTGTGTGTATTTGTAAGCAAAACAAGTGGGGATATGAGAATCATGATTATTCACTGAGACCATAGAGATTCTAATTAATTTGTTAGGTAATAAGTACCTTGTCAAGTAATAAATCAGTAAGAAAATAATGTATTTACTTTTGTCTTGGTATTTGCTATCTTTGTGAGGGAGTGAAATCATTTTAAGACCCTTGAAAACAATTAAGTCCAATATAGAAGAATATTGAAGAACCCTCTCTTTGTCTGAATCATTAAACTTCCTCATCTGCCTCCTAAAGGCAGTTTTATTAAAGAATGAAGTGTCTTTTCCAGAGTCTGAAAATAAGTATTTAATTGTGATACCAACTCCTCAGGTGTAAGAAATGATTTATTCATCCATATCCCAGTGCAAATTATTGGTATGCATGTTAGTATGTACATGGTTATTATAAAATAGTTATTTTAATTAAATGGTAACTGAAAAGAAACATAGGTTGCTCCATCTCCATGCTACCTACACATCCGATCTTCCTGAAACCCTAGCTTCATAGTTCCATTCCCCCTCTTGTAGTCTTCAGTGGCCCCTTCTTTTTCTATAGGATCAAGATCAAAATCCTAGACAAATGAAGCTAGGGCTTTCATCACCTAGCCTCTGCCTAACCCACAGCCTACGAGGTCCAACCTGACACATACACAATTCAGCTCACAGAGAGCTCCGTTCTTCAGTCAAATACTGTTCCATCTCCTACATTTGCCCTATTTCTCTCTCTGCTTGGCATTGTTCTCTCCTCTGCGGGACAAAATCCAGGGTTTGTGTGGTAGAAAGAAAGAGATACTTGTATCAACTCAAAAAGAAAGTGGGTTCCAACCATGGTTCTTATGATTGCATGGCTTTAATACCATATTATCACCGTATCTCAGTTTCCTCATAATGTTTAGGTTATTGAACCACAAATAATACATGTTAAGGGCTTGATAGGAAATAAATGCTCAATAAATATCAAATGTTGTCTCTTGAAAATCTTATTTTCAAAGTAAATTTTTCTGTAAAATATCCTTGCATTGGCCAGACATGTTAATCTGGCAACACATCTATTGTCATATTTATCACATTATATCATGACCCCTGATTCTCAAACTTATCTCCAGGCTAGATATGAGCTCTAGAATTGTATCCTCCACAACCTATTCACCATTTCTGTGATATCTCATAGATATATCATACTTAAATTTCCAAAACACAATTATTCACATTTCCCCTTCTAAATATGCTCAATGTAAACTTTATCTAATAAATAGGTTAATTGCTCACTCTGTTTCTTAGGCTTCACAACTAGTCCATCACCAAATTCTTTCTGTCGTATCATCTCTATCTCTAAGCTCATCTTCATAAGCTTAGTCTAAGTTCTCGTTAACTTGACCAGAATCCTGTACCAACCTCCTAACTCTTCCTTACCTACAGGTTTTCCTCTAGTCCAAACAACCCACCCAGTCCTCATAATATGCTAAGTCATACATGATAAAACTTATCAATATTTTGGCCATTCACTAGAATGACATACAGATTTCTTATTCAAGGAGGCAAGTTCAATATGGTCTGTCCTGCTTCCCTTTCTGAACTTGTATCCTGCCAGACTCCCTCATTTACCACAATCCAGCCCAAGCAATGTCCTTAATGTCCTTTGGATATGTGTTCCGTTCAGGTTACTATACCAGAATACCATAGACTGGGTGGCTTAAACAACAAGCATTTATTTCTCACGGTCTGGAGGCTGGGAAATCCAAGATCAAGGTGTAGGTATATTCTGTCTCTGGTGAGAGCCCACTTCTTGCTGTGCCCTCACATGGCAGAAAGGGCAAGGGAGCTTTCTGGGATCTCTTGTATAAGAGCATTTGTCCTGTTTCTGAGGCATCTACCCTCATGATTTAATCACCTTCCAAAGGCCCTACCTCCCAGTATCATCACATTGGTGATCAGGATTTAACACATGAATTTGGGGGAACACAACATTCACTCCATAGCTGTCTGTCAATCTCATTCCCAACTTGATCTTTGAATATGTTATTCCTTCTGACTGAAACATTTTTCCACAGATATTCACAAGGTTTCCCCCTCACTTCTCTGTTCAAATGGAAATGACAAATCGTTGCCTCTACATAATATTATCAACCCCTGAATCTGTTTCATTTTTATGCATATAAAAAATATCTTTACATCCCTACCCTTAAAATATAAGCTTCTTTGGGGAATGGCATTGAAAGTTCAATTCACTGTCATATTCCCCGTGGTTAATACAGATTATGTGCTTAAAAAGATTAACCGTCCTCTTCCCTACTCTGTTACAGACACAGTGCCTCCACATGGTAAAAGTTACTTAAAAACGCATTTTTTGAGTATTAAAATTGGTAATTAAATCTTACAAAAAATGAATTAGAATAATAATATAAGAAAATGTTAATAGTGGATTACAATCATAAAAGGACTAAGGGCTTTACTTTGCCTCTCACAAAGCTTAAAATAGGTAAAGCACAAAATTAGTCTACTTGAATTTTGAAACCAGTCCAATGCACTCATGCTGCACGAAGCTTCCAATTTTTAATGTTGAATAACAGACACCCTCTTGTTTATACAGAGCAATCGTCTCACGTCTCACTATATTCACTCATTTCCTATTGTTTCTGTTTTAAGTCAGACACCTTTCACTTTCAAAGTCTTGGATTAGTATTTCTTTTTATGATTGTGTTCCCATAACTTTCAATCAGGTGTTTATTCACATCTGCTTTCTGCTTCCTGTCATTTAACTCCCCATTGAGAATCCAGATCATATATTTACCACAATAGTTTTTCTCATTCCAATAAACTTTTAGCATATTTGTTTCTCTGGAGGCTAAAAATTTTCATCCTGATCCATGTTCAAGTACTCTTTGCAGCAGCTGTTGGCATTTCAGGGACTGGTATGAAAAACAACTGATTTATTGTTGGTTTTGTTAATATTTCTATTGTCTAGTTAAGACCCCTACAGGGTGGGTAAATCTAGAGTGGAGAAATAGCACATCATTGTGGTAAGAACTTCAGTTCTCGCATAAAACTCAATGCAACCGAATTTGAATTGCAAATGTTGTTAATTACCTGCTTTGGGCAAATTACTTAACTTCTGTAGGCCTCAGTTTCCTCACTGGTAAAATGTAAATACTAACAGACTGTATATTGATGATATTATGGATTAAATGAAAAAAATTCTTCATTGTTGATGTTATAACATCAATATTGTATCTTGATGTTGCAGATTAAATGAGAAAGCATACATGTAAAGTGTATCATACAGTGTCTGAAATATAGTGTACACACAACTAAAGTTTGATAGGGTTATTAGTTAAATTTCTCTATGTTTGATCTTACTTAATTTTTATATTAGAAAATATGTTAAAATATATTTTTAAAAATTACCATTGAAGATTATTTATATTATTTCACTCATTTAGTATTACGGAAGATAGAATAATTTCAAACTCGTTAACTGATTTCATATTTATTATTTAATTCTATCTTAACCAACTCATGAGATAAGCAGGATACATATTAATATGCATTTAAAATCAATCAGTAAAGAGAGGTTGAAAAAACTTGCATATCTCATACAAGCTCACAGGTCAAGTCTAGGACCGAAATTACCTATATTCTAGTAGCCCAAGTTATTGGGTTCTTACATTATATTTTAATTTTTTTAATGTGTGACTTCTTTTGATGAATAACATTGATTAAACACTTATTCCTTTAGGCACTGTTATATAAAATTTCCATATATTAACTCGTTTATTCTTAGAAAACCTAACTTACAAAGTGACTAGTTTTATTATCCCCATTTTATGAGATGAGACTCTCTGAAGGCTAAGTAGTTTGCCCAAGGTCATAGAGCCAATATTACCTATGTCATAGAGCCAATATAACACTTTTAGCATTTCTGCTGAGATCTGAGAAGATTTACAAATAGTTATATCTTACTTTAATAACATGCTTCACAGATGCATCTAAGCAACAATTATATTGCTATATACCAGATGCACAAGGCAATTTCTAAAGAACACAAAATAATAATGATGATAATAAAACAAGCTAACATATACCAAGTTACTGAGTGCCTACCTTCTTCCTAGATCATCTCATTTAATTCTCGAACCAGCCTTACAATTTAGTATAGTTAAAGTATAATTTTCAAAATGTGACCCTTATACAAATATAAATTTTATATATATAAAATATTTTAGTCAACTCATTCATACTGGGGTCAATAATGTGGTAAACCTGGTTCAAAATACATTTGAAGATCTGAGCATTTACGTACATTTTAATAAAATAATATTAGAATAAGATTTATAGGCTAGCTACAAAAGTGATTAATGTGGTTAATACCCTATAAGATAATAAACCATTAACTTTGAGGCTATATTTTTCACTGGACAGAAATAACTTACATCTGTACCAGGCAAAAGTATACAAGCAACATGTAAGTTCACCAATTCTGAGACCTTTAATAAACAGTAAGAGGAAATGAACAAAGCATGTTTCCTAAATAGTTAAGTACTCCTCAGGTGGGCCTGTTCTCCTGTATAACCACTCATCTTTTAGCTTTATTTCCAAGTTTTAATAGCCTTTCTTAACAGTATTATTCAGCCATATTTTAAGTGGTGAAACTGAATTCTGGATAGTTTAATTGTTTAAGGTCTTATACCTTACTAATGTTGAGGTCAAGTTTAAAACCTAGGTTTTCCTGCTCTAGAACCTTAACTCTTACCTATCACACTTATTTAATGTGCTAGATAGAATTAATTGCCTGTACATTTTATTTCCCTGTATCCCTTACACATATCCTTTCTTTATGGTCCTTTTGTGTCTATTCTGTGTTATACCCTCAGAAACAGCTAATTGAGAAAGACAGAAAGTTAGTCTAGTGTTTCCAAGCTGTGCTCAAGTAAGACTGTACAGAGACAAGTTTTTCCGTAACTTATTTGGTGAAAAACTTGACCTAAACTAAATTCACATGGTATCAAAATCTGACCTGAGCTGACATAACGCTATCTACAGATTTTACTTATCTCACTTAGAGTCAGATAGTTATATTTTTTACTGTTTAACTATATATATATATTTGATTAGAGTATTACTTAGAACAGCACTGAGTCTGCTATTTCCAAAATCAAAAAAAAAAATTTAATTTAAGACAGCTAGTCACAAAATTTAGGTTAGGATCCATCCTATAGTATGGATATTCTAAATAAGAGGAGGGAATTTCCAGGAGAACTGCTCTGTGACTTTCTGATAATTCACTTTCTTGAGGAGGTCTTCACTTGACCACTATGTCTAAATCATCACCCATTCTCCCTGTCCACACACACTCTCTCTCTCTCTCTCTCTCTCTCAGACACACACACACATATACATCTATTGCTCTCTATGTATCTATCTATCATCATCATCATCTATTTTCTTTCTGTTCTCTGTCTCATTTATTGTAATACAATCCTTATGACAACAGAACATTTTTTGTTGTTCTTCACAGCTATATTCACAGGAGCAAAAGACATGTAATTGGCAAGTAGTAATAATTGATGGAGTGAATAAAAGGAATTAAAATAGCTTGCATGTCTAATTCACTTATATTTTTATAAATATTTTAATATTTGAACTTAAAATTGTTACTGTTAGCTGAAAAAGAATAATTACTTGGGAGTTATATGAGAACCTCATTCTTTCAAGTATCACAACCCTAAATTAAGAGCCACTTCATCTGTGCTTTCTCAGTGGCTTTTTTCACCAAGGACTGTTCACAGGGTAACATGTCCTTTATTAAACAGACTATTGTTATGTAATCGATATATAATACAGTTAAATATTCAAAGTAAAAAATTTGGTAAGTTTTGACATATGAATATACTCATGAACCATGACCACAATCAAGATACTGAACCTATTATAATCCCCAGATTCCTCATGCTCCTTTGTAATAACTACTTCCTCTCCCTCCTGCTTTATACCTCTCTTCCACACACATACATCCCCAGGAAACACCTGATCTGCTTTCTGTCACTAAAGATTTCTTTGCACTTTCTAGAATGTCATGTGAATGGAACTATAATGTATATGCATATTTTGTCGATTTTAATTCAGCATAATTATTTTAGCATTCACCCACTCATGTTGTTACATGTATCTAGTTCATTCTCTTTTATTGCTGTGTAGTATTTTAGTGTTGGTATAACACAATTTGTATGTTAATTCACTTGATGGGCATGCTCTATTGAAGTGATCACATTTGTGTGTGTTCACTTTAGTATATCAGTATGGTACATCACATTGATTTACAAATATTAAACGGACCTAGCAGACCTCAGGTACATTTCACTTAGTAATGATATATTATCGTTTTTAAAAGTTGCTGGATTTATTTATTCTTTTAAAAGAATTTTATCTATGTTCATAAGGGATATTGGCCAGTACTTTTCTTGTCTTGCAAAAGTCTTTGATTTTGTTTTTGATGCCAAGTTTGTCTTAATTTTTCTTTAAATACCTGGTAAAATTTTCCAATAAAGCCACCTGGACTTGAAATCTCCTTCATGGGAATATTTTTTTTTACTACAAACTCATTTTATTTTAAACAGAAGTAAAGATATATTATCTCTTTCTTCTTAAATGGGGTTTAGTCGTGTGCATCTTTCTTGGAATTGGTCTATTTAATTTGTTTTTGAATTTATTAGCATAGATTTGATTATAATGTTCTCTTACTATACTTTTAATATCTCTTTTGATGACATCTGTCTCATTTCTGATTTTGTAATTTGTTTCTTTTCTATTTCTTCCTGATCAATTTGTCTAGAGGTTTATCAATATTATTGAACTTAAAGAAACTACTTTGGTTTCTTTGTTTTTTCTATTTTTTTGTTTTCTATTTTGTTGATTTCCATTCTGATCTTTATTCTTTCCTTTCTTCTGTTTACTATGGGCTTCACTTGCTCTTTCTTTTCCAATTTATTAGATGGAATCAGAGGTCTTTGATTTGGGGCTTTTCTCCTTCTGAAATGGGTATTTTGTGTTATATCTTTATTTTTCAAACTGCATCTCACTAATATTGGTCTTGTTTTCATTTTCTAATTTCCTTTTTAATTATGTTTCTAACCCATTGGATATTTTGTATTGTGTCTAGTAGTTTCCAAATATTTGGACATTTTCAAAGTATCTTGTATTAATTTCTAATTCAATTCAGTTTTGTCACGGGACAGACTTTTTCTCTGTTTTATTTTGTACAGTTTCTTTTGCTATGTATGTGTTCAAATTTATGAAATCAAAAATTTACTAATCTACTCTTTAGCAATTTCTAATCTGCTGTGAACTCTGTCCAGTATATTCTCAGATATTGTAGTTTTCATCTGTAGTAGTTCTATTTGTGCCTTTTTTATATCTTCCTTACCTCTATTTAACATTTATTGATACTTAGCTTCTTAAGCATGTGGAATACAGTCATAATTATTGTTTTAATGTCTTTGTCTACTACTTCTATAATTCCTATTATCTCTGATTGGTTACAATTGTTTGATAGTGGATCAAATTTTCCTGCTTTTTTGTATAACTGGTAATTTTTAATGGGATGCCAGATATTTTTAAATTATACTTTGATGGGCACTAGATATTTTTTAGTCCTCAAAATATTATTAAGCTTTAATTTTAGACCCATTTAAGATCCTTTTGAATCTTTCTGTAAATTTTTTAATAGAGTACAGAGCAGTGCTTAATCTGGGACTAAAATTCCCCCAGTACAGAGGAAAATTACTTCTGGGAACTCTACCTAATGTCTCATGAATTATAAATTGTGAGGTTTTTCACTCTAACTTATGGCAAAAGGAACTATTCTTGGCCTGTTGAGCTGTAGATATTGTTCTCTCTACTCCTTTGGAAATGTCAAATATGCTGCTTTCAAAAATGAATGCATATTTATGCTAAGTAATCACTGCATTGTGCAGGTTTTACAGTTTTACTTATGCATGCTACTCTTCACCCTTTTCTTACAGTGAAAGCAATTCTTGGTTTAGGTATAGAAAATTTATATATTTAAAGGTTGATGATAAGGGTAAATAATTATAATTTCCCATACAATTATTTAATACTTAAGAAGAAATTCTCTAGATAAAACTGGAAGCAAGGGAAGGAAATCTTTGTCTGATGTATAAATCTCACATTAATGGAGTATTCAAGGTTGTAAGTGAATATAATCAGATGTCTTTCACTATTTTGTCTAAAAATTATTTTTTAATGCTTAACTGATGTATCTTTTGTGTTTCTCCCCATTCCATGAGAAAGAAATTATAACAAAAACCTCTAAACCATATAGCACTCTGCTCTGTGTGCGTTTAGTTCTAAGTAAAATGAATAGTGGAGGCTCTGAGACATTAAAAAAGACAAGTAATTAGAGCTTGCTTTTTAGAAACCTGAATCTTGAAAGTTGAGAGGGAAAAAATCCACAAGCTAATTTCCTTGTCTCTTTTGTCTTTGTTTCTATTCAATTTCCCCTTTTTTCTTGTTCACATTTACTTTTCTTTGTTCCCATTTTGTAATTTTCTATAGTGTTTTAAATTTGTTTGGTCCTTTATCAAATTGTTCCTTTTCCTCTCTGTGTTTTTTTCTCAATTTACCATCCTCTTATCCAGTTGTTACAGATCCTCATCTTCTATCTGTTTAATTGCTGTGATTTCATCATAAAAGTCAATGGACTTTTATCAGAAATAATGTACAGCATTAAACATTAACTCCAAAAATCAGGAATCAGATTGAAGTATTTTAGGGATAAAAATGAACCAACTACAGGAAGCATATTTGCCTTTATCTCTTCTTGTTTAAGCTAATGAACCCTGTGCTGAAGTACAACTTTAATTATTAGCTCTTTTAAGCATCGAAGAAATTATCAATTTCAAATAAAGTAGTAAAGGGATCTTTACTTAAAACAAGCAAGCCAAGGATGGTATATCTAATATTTAGGCCCAAAGGACTTTAGCTATTTCTTATCTTTCCATTCCTGTAGGATGGTTGTTCTCTCTGTCGTAATCAGCAAAGTCTCAAAAGAGAGATAGGAATGATGGACTTTTAAGCAATACCCATTGGCAAAAATTATTTTATAATTCATGTGATTTCCAATGTGGACTAAACTTATCTTTTTCTAGACGAATTCATACTAGTTTGGCTGTATTTAGAAGTATTATTAAACCATATATTCAAATATTAATGATGGTATCTGAAAATTAGATCTTCTACAATGCAAAGGGATGTGTTATAGTGTGCTAGGGCTGCTATAAAAAGATATCATAAACTCATGACTTAAACAACAAGCATTAATTTCTCACAGTTCTGGAGGCTGGGGGGTCCACGATCAGACTGTCAGCGCATTTGGTGACTGATGAGAGCCCTTTGCCTAGTTTGCAGATGGTGGCCTTCTTGCTGTATTCTCATATGAGCAAGAAAGAGATTGTCTCTCTAGTGTCTTTTCTTATAAGTGTCTCTTCTTGTTATCCCATTCATGAAGACTTCACTCTTATGATCTAATTACCTCCCGAAGTCCCTCCCTCCAAGACCATTATATTGGGATTAGAGCTTCAGTATATGAATGTTAAATGGACAACAGACATTCAATCCATAGCAGGGTGTAATTTAGTAAAAATTTCCCCAAAAATACTTTATATTTAAAACTAGTCAATGAATATTTACTTCTAAAATGAATACATAGTTTGAATCAATAAACAGAAAACAACATAGAAAAAAATTCATTCTCATTATTGTTTCATTATTCACATTTGCTATCTTGACCTTAAATGCAACAAGAACAACAAAAGGTGTTAGTGCCCCAGGTATGACTTACTGGGCTATATTTAAGTTATACCTCTATTTCTATTTTTTCTATAACATCTTTATTGGAGTATAATTGCTTTACAATGTTGTGCTAGCTTCTGCTGTGCAACAAAGTGAATCAGCTATATGTATACCTATATCCCCATATCCCCTCACCCTTGTGTCTCCCTCCCACCCTCCCTATCCCACCCCTTTAGCTGGTCACAAAATACTGAGTAAATCTCCCTGTGCTATGCAGCTGCTGCCCACTAGCTATCTATTTTACATTTGGTAGAGGATATATATCAAGGCTACTCTCTTACTTCGGCCCAGCTTACCCCTCCCTCTCCTTGTGTCCTCAAGAACATTCTCTATGTCTGCATCTTTATTCCTGTCCTGCCCCTAGATTCATCAGAAACATTTTTATTTGTTTAGATTCCATATATATGTGTTAGCATACGGTATCTGTTTTTCTCTTTCTGACTTACTTCACTCTGTATGACAGACTCTAGGTCCATCCACCTCACTACAAATAACTCAATTTCGTTTCTTTTTATAGCTGAGTATTATTCCATTGTATATACATGCCATATCTTCTTTATCCATATCTGTTGATGGACACTTGGGTTGCTTCCATGTACGTGCTATTGTAAATAGTGCTGCAATGAACATTGTGGTACATGACCCTTTTGAATTATGGTTTTCTCAGGGTATATGCCCAGTAGTGGGATTGCTGGGTCATATAGTAGTTCTATTTTTAGTTCTTTAAGGAGCCTCCATACTCTTCTCCATAGTGGCTGTATCAATTTACATTCCCACCAACAGTGCAAGAGGGTTCCCTTTTCTCCACACCCTCTCCAGCATTTATTTTTTGTAGATTTTTTGATGACGGCCATTCTGACTGGTTTGAGGGGATACCTTACTGTAGTTTTGATTTGCTTTTCTCTAATGATTAGTGATGTTGGGCATCCTTTCATGTGTTTGTTGGCAATCTGTATATATTCTTTGGAGAAATGTCTATTTAGGTCTTTTGCCAATTTTGGATTGGGTTGTTTGTTTTTTTTTGATATTGAGCTACATGAGCTGCTTGTATATTTTGGAGATAAATCATTTGTCACCTGCTGCATTTGCAAATATTTTCTCCCCTTCTGAGGGTTGTCTTTTCGTCTTGTTTATGGTTTCCTTTGCTGTGCAAAAGCTTTTGAGTTTCTGTAGGTCACATTTGTTTATTTTTGTTTTTATTTCCATTTCTCTAGGAGGTGGGTCAAAAAGGATCTTGTTGTGATTTATGTCATAGAATGTTCTGCCTATGTTTTCTTCTAAGAGTTTTATAGTGTCTGGCCTTACATTTAGGTCTTTAATCCATTTTGAGTTTATTTTTGTGTATGGTGTTAGGGAGTGTTCTAATTTCATTCTTTTACATGTAGCTGTCCAGTTTTCCCAGCACCACTTATTGAAGAGGCTGTCTTTTCTCCATTGTATATTCTTGCCTCCTTTATCAAAGATAAGGTGACCCATCTGGTTCGTGGGTTTATCTCTGGGCTTTCTATCCTGTTCCATTGATCTACATTTCTGTTTTTGTGCCAGTACCATACTGTCTTGTTTACTGTATCTTGGTAATATAGTCTGAAATCAGGGAGTCTGTTTCCTCCAGCTCCATTTTTCTTTCTCAAGATTACTTTGGCTATTCGGGGTCTTTTGTGTTTCCATACAAACTGTGAAATTTTTTGTTCTAGTTCTGTGAAAAATGCCATTGGTAGTTTGACAGGGATTGCACTGAATCTGTAGAATGCTTGGGGTAGTAGAGTCATTTTCACAATGTTAATTCTTCCAATCCAAGAACATGGTATATCTCTCCATCTGTTTGTATCATATTTAAGTTTTTTTCATCAGTGTCTTATAGCTCTCCATACGGGTCTTTTGTCTTCTTAGGTAGGTTTATTCCTAGGCATTTTATTCTTTTTGTTGCTATGGTGAATTAAAGTGTTTCCTTAATTTCTCTTTCAGATTTTTCATATTTAATGTATAGGAATGCAAGAGATTTCTGTTCATTAATTTTGTATCCTGCTACAACCAAATTCATTGATTAGCTCTAGTGGTTTTCTGGTAGCATCTTTAGGATTCTCTATGTATAGTATCATGTCATCTGCAAACAGTGACAGATTTATGTCTTCTTTTC
This sequence comes from Globicephala melas, assembly GCF_963455315.2. Taxonomy (NCBI): domain Eukaryota; kingdom Metazoa; phylum Chordata; class Mammalia; order Artiodactyla; family Delphinidae; genus Globicephala; species Globicephala melas. Next base: position 82,753,324 of record NC_083318.1, read on the forward strand.
CAATTTGTATTCCTTTTATTTCTTTTTCTTCTTTGATCACTGTGGCTAAAACTTCCAAAACTATGTTGAATAATAATAGTGAGCGTGGGCAACCTTGTCTTGTTCCTGAACTTAGAGGAAATGCTTTCAGTTTTTCACCATTGAGAATGATGTTGACTGTGGGTTTGTCATATATGGCCTTTATTATGTTGAAGTAGCTTCCCTCTATGCCTACTCTCTGGAGAGTTTTTATCATAAATGTGTGTTGTATTTTGGTGAAAGCTTTTTCTGCATCTATTGAGATGATCATACAGATTTTATCCTTCAGCTGTTCAATATGGTGTATCACATTGATTGAATTGCATATATTGAAGAATCCTTGCATTCCTGGGGTAAACCCCACTTGATCATGGTGAATGATCCTTTTAATGGGCTGTTGGATTCTGTTTGCGAGTATTTTGTTGAGGAGTTTTCCATCTATGTTCATCAGTGATATTGACCTGTAGTTTTCTTTCTTCAGTGACATCTTTGGTTTTGGTATCAGGGTGATGGTGGCCTTGTAGAATGACTTTGGGAGTGTTCCTTGCTCTGCTATATTTTGGAAGCATTTGAGAGGATAGGTGATAGCTCTTCTCCAAATGCTTGATAGAATTCACCTGTGAAGCCATCTGGTCCTGGGCTTTTTTTTGTTGGAAGATTTTTATTCACAATTTCATTTTCAGTGCTTCTGATTGCTCTGTTTATATTTTCTATTTCTTCCTGGTTAAGTCTCAGAAGGTAGTGCTTTTTGAAGAATTTGTCCATTTCTTCTAGGTTGTCCATTTTATTGGCATAGAGTTGCTGTAGTAATCTCTCATGATCCTTTGTATTTCTGCAGGGTCAGTTGTTACTTCTTTTTCATTAATAATTCTGTTGATTTGAGTCTTCTCCCTTTTTTTCTTAATGAGTCTGGCTAATGGTCTATCAATTTTTTTTATCTTCTCAAAGAACCAGCTTTTAGTTTTATTGATCTTTGCTATCATTTCCTTCATTTCTTTTTCATTTATTTCTGATCTGATCTTCATGATTGCTTTTCTTCTGCTAACTTTGGGGTTTTTTTGTTCTTTCTCTAATTGCTTTAGGTGTAAGGTTAGGTTGTTTATTTGAATTTTTTCTTGTTTCTTGAGGTAAGATTGTATTGTTATAAACTTCTCTCCTAGAACTGCTTTTGCTGCATCCCATCTGTTTAGGACCGTCGTGTTTTCATTGTCATTTTTTTCTAGATATTTGCTGATCTCTTCTTTGACTTCTTCAGTGATCTCTTGGTTATTTAGTAGTGTATTGTTTAGCCTCCATATGTTTGTATTTTTAAAGTTTTTTTTTTACTGTAATTGATATAGCATTTCTCATAGCATTTTGGTTGGAAAAGATACTTGACATAATTTCCATTTTCTTAAATTTACCAAGGCTTGATTTGTGACCCAAGATATGATCTATCCTGGAGAGTGTTCTATAGCACTTGAGAAGAAAGTGTATTCTGTTGTTTTTGAGTGGAATGTTCTATAAATGTCAATTAAGTCCATCTTGTCTAATGTGTCATTTAAAGCTTGTGTTTCCTTATTTATTTTCATTTTGGTTCATCTGTCCATTGGTGAAAGTGGGGTGTTAAAATCCCCTACTATTATTTTGTTACTGTTGATTTCCCCTTTTATGGCTGTTAGCATTTGCCTTATGTATTTAGGGGCTCCTATGTTTGGTTCATAAATATTAACAATTGTTATATCTTCTTCCTGGATTGATCCCTTGATCATTATGTAGTGTCCTTCTTTGTCTCTTGTAATAGTCTTTATTTTAAAGTTTATTTTGTCTGATATAAGTATTGCTACTCCAGCTTTCTTTTGATTTCCATTTGCATGGAATATCCTTTTCCATCCCCTCACTTTCAGTCTGTATGTGTCCTTAGGTCTGAAGTTGGTCTCTAGTAGACACCATATATACAGGTCTTGTTTTTGTATGCATTCAGCCAGTCTGTGTCTTTGGGTTGGGGCATTTAATCCATTTACTTAGAAGGTAATTATTGATATGTATGTTCCTATTACTATTTTCTCAATTATTTTGGGTTTGTTTTTGCAGGTCTTTTCCTTCTCTTCTGTTTCCTGCCTAGAGAAGTTCCTTTAGCATTTGTTGTAAAGCTAGTTTGGTGGTGCTGAATTCTCTTAAGTTTTGCTTGTCTGTAAGTTTTTAATTTCTCTGTCGAATCTGAATGAGATCCTTGCTGGGTAGAGTAATCTTGGTGGTAAGTTTTTCCCTTTCATCACTTTAAATATGTCCTCCCACTCCCTTCTGGCTTGCAAAATTTCTGCTGTTAACCTTATGGGGATTCCCTTGTATGTTATTTGTTGCTTTTCCCTTGCTGCTTTTAATATTATTTTCTTGTATTTGAATTTTAATAGTTCGATTAATATGTGTCTTGGCCTGTTTCTCCTTAGATTTATCCTTTATGGGACTCTCTGCGCTTCCTGGACTTGATTGACTATTTCCTTTCCCATGTTAGGAAAGTTTTCAGCTATAATCTCTTGCATTATTTTCTCAGATCCTGTCTTTTTCTCTTCTTCTTCTGGGACCTCTGTAATTCTAATGTTGGTGCATTTTTTGTTGTCCCAAATGTCTCTGAGACTGTTCTCAATTCTTTTCATTCTTTTTTCTTTATTCTGCTCTGTGGTAGTTATTTACACTATTTTATATTCCAGGTCATTTATCTGTTGTTCTGTCTCAGTTATTCTGCTATTGATCCCTTCTAGAGAATTTTAAGTTCCATTCATTGTGTTGGTCATCATTGTTTGTTTGCTGTTTAGTTCTTCTAAGTCCTTCTTAAACGTTTCTTGTATTTTCTCCATTCTATTTCCAAGATTTTGGATCACTTTTACTATCATTACTCTGAATTCTTTTTCAGGTAGAGTGCCTGTTTCCTCTTTATTTGTTTGGTCTGGTGGGTTTTTACCTTGCTCCTTCATCTACTGCATATTTCTCTGTCTTCACATTTTGTTTAACTTACTGTGTTTGGTGCTTCCTTTTCACAGGCTGCATGTTTGTAGTTCCCGTTGTTTTCAGTGTCTGCCCCCAGTGAGTGAGGTTGGTTCAGTGGGTTGTGTAGGTTTCCTAGTGGAGGAGACTGGTGCCTGTGTTCTGGTTGGTGGGACTGGATCTTGTCTTTCTGGTGGGCAGGGCTGCGTCTGGTGGTGTGTTTTGGGGTGTCTGTGAATTTGATTTGATCTTAGGCAGCCTCTGTGCTAATGGGCAGGGTTGTGTTCCTATCTTACTAGTTTTTTGGCACGGGGCGTCCAGCACTGGAGCTTGCTTGCTGTTGGGCAAGCTGGGTCTTAGCACTGAGACAGAGATCTCTGGGATAGCTCTTGCTTATTGATGTTATGTGGGGCCAGGAGGGCTCTGGTGGTCCAATGTCCAGAACTCAGCTGTCTCACCTCAGAGGCTCAGGCCTGACTCCAGGCTGGAGCACTAAGACCCTGTCAGCCACATGGCTCAGAAGAAAAGGGAGAAAAAAAAGAAAGAAAAATAATTATTAACATAAAAATAATAATAATTCAAAAACAGAAAAAAAAGGAAGAGAACAACCAAACCAATAAACAAATCCACCAATGATAACAAGTGTTATAAACTAAACTAAGGTAAACATAAATATCATAAACAAATCAGTCTTAGACAGCAAACCCCAAGTCTACAGTTCCTCCAAAGTCCACTGCCTCAATTTTGGGATGATTTCTTGTCTATTCAGGTTTCCATAGATGCAGGGTACATCAAGTTGATTGTGGGCATTTAATCCGCTGCTCTTGAGGCTGCACAAAAATTTCCCTCTCTCTTCTTTGTTCGCACAGCACCTGGGTTCAGCTTTAGTTTTGGCCCCACCTCTGCATCTAGGTCGCCCTCAGGCATCTGTTCCCTGCCCAGGAAGGAGGGGGTTAAAGCAGCAGCTGTTTAAGGGGCTCTGACTCACTCAGGCCTGGGGGAGAGAGGGGTACAGTAGTCATAATTTGAATGCGGGGCAAGCCTGTGGTGGCTGAGGCTGGTGTGACATTGCAGCATCCTGAGGCACACTGTGTGTTCTCCTGGAGAACTTGTTCCTGGATCATGGGACCCTGGCAGTGGTGGGTTTCACAGGCTCCTGGGGGTGTGGGTGGGGATAGTTACCTGTGCTTGCACACAGGATTCTTGCTGGCAGCCCCAGCAGCCTTAGCATTTCATGCCTGTCTCTGGGGTCGCAGCTGATAGCCGTGGCTTGCATCCAACTCTGGAGCTATTTAGGCAGTGCTCTGCCTTCTGTGGAGAGAGGGAAGGAATCCCCTCTCTTCACGCACCCCAAAACAGTGGTCTCTTGCCTCTTCAGCAGGTCCTGACCTTTTCCCGGACTCCCTCCCAGCTGGCTATGGCACACCAGCCCCCTTCAGGCTGTGTTCACACAGCCAACCCCAGTCCTCTCCCTGGGATCTGACCTCTGAAGCCTGAGCCTCAGCTCCCAGCCCCCACCTGCCCCAGCAGGTGAGCAGACAATAGTTTCAGGCTGGTGAGTGCTGGTCGTCACCAATCTGTGTGGGGATCTTTCTGCTTTGCTCTCTGCACCCCTGTTGCTGCGCTGTCCTCCGTGGCTCTGAAGCTTCCCCCCCACCAAAACCCCATCTTTGTCAGTGAAGGGGCTTCCTAGTGTGTGGAAACCTTTTCTCCTTCTCAGCCCACTCTCAGACGTGCAGGTCCCATCCCTATTCTTTCGTCTCTGTTTTTTCTTTTTTATTTTGCTCTACCCAGGTACGTGGGGAGTTTCTTGCCTTTTGGGAGGTCTGAGGTCTTCTGCCAGCATTCAGTAGGTGTTCTGGAGGAGTTGTTCCACTTGTAGATGTATTTTTGATGTATTTCTGGGGAGGAAGGTGATCTCCATGTCTTACTCCTCCACCATCTTGAAGGTCCATCCCTCTAGTTCTTAAATCATATTTATTTTGAATATTTCTTCAAGAGCTTAAGTGGAGAAGTAGAATAAATAATTATTGCTCAATGAGTGTCAACATTACAATCAATACAGCTAAAATTCTTATCTCCTTTATACCTACTACAAGGATAGGTAATCATTGCTTTTCAGCTCCCAGATTACTCATGACATATCCTATGGATACCACAGGACATACAGCCACATGAATGCAAGGAGACCCAGATTATTCCTTCTTTAATATCTCACCACAAATTATACTAGGGCCAACCGCTTAAACAAGGTAGCATACATAAAATTGGATGATATAAAATCATCTCCAATATCTCCAAATGAACTCTGTATTTTAATTTATCACTTGAAGGCACTATCCAATAAGTTACCCACAAAAGCAGATATTTTCCCTAGCCACTATAATTTTGAAGAAAGGAAACTTTTGGCACATTACCTTACACATACTACGTGCTGACAAAAAGTTTCATTTTTAATTTCCTGTCTTTTACTCTGAATAAATCAAGATAATAGGCACATTTTTACCTTTTAAACTTGAGTCTTTATTACCATAGGGCCAGTAGGCATGGTGCACTCATTTCACAAAATAAGAACTCCAGGGTAAAGTAGTGTAAGTAAGTGAGATTCATATGGAAGTCAGTGCAACAGGAAGTTGAGTCAAACAACTATAAAGTTTGAGAAAAAAGAGAGGACCTGGGGTCATACAGACCTTCCAGAAGGCAATTACTGTGATATTGCACATTGAATGATGGAAGTAGGGCCAGGGTGGTGGCTGTGACAATATTGAGGGAGAATTTGGAAGGAAATATTCCTGTATAGGGACTGCTATAGAATGTGACTGGATAACATGGGAGGCTCATGAGGCAAGGCTTGATCCACATGGGATAAGAGAGAATGTAGCCAGGTTGCCCTCACATTCAAGGTGGTTTTGAAGCTTTGGACTAAAATGATTTTGAAAATTTTAAAATAAACTGTGATTTGGAATATGTTGAGTTTTATATGATGTTTTGATAATAAAACAGAATTATCCTAAAGGCAGTTGACCTGAAACTGGAGTTAAAGTATCGGAGAATAGATAACAACATAAAACTCATCTCTCACAGAAATATGTCAAGGAATGGAAGACAACCTAGGAAGAATTAGGGTTAAAATAAGGGCACTGTATAAGTATAAAATCCATCAAAGTTTGTTCTAAGAATGAGCGCACGTTTAACAGTATCAAAGAAGAAAAACAGAGAAATGGTGCAAAATGCTCTTTCACATAAAACGCATTGTCAGAATTTTTTTTATTTGAAATAAATTCACTTTATTTTAGAAGATATTTCTCAAAGGGATATGTAGTATGATACTCATTCTTCTTAAGGAGGGCAGAAGGTATATATTTATAATATAAAGATTAAAAGTAAATTCACACCAAAAATACATAAGAATTTATAAGCAACTAACTGCTTCCTTGAAACAACATGCTATTCTGATAATTTCCAGCCTGGACCAAAGTTTTGAGTCCTAGAAATAGTTAATCAGCTAGTCCCCTGATCTTGATAGGATCAGAACTTTCTGTAGTTCTGAGTGCCACCATATCTAGAGATGTCACCTACAGGACTAAAGTCATCATCAGAATGAAAGGAAAAAAGAAAAAGAAGGCAGAAGTAAGTAGACAGAGAAAAGAGGAAATGCATTTGCCAAGACTATGGCCCAGTATCAGTCATTGTTACTACTAATGGCCTGAAGCAGCAACTAAATCCTCTAGCCTTGCTCTATGGCAAAACAGATTTTCTCCATTTAACACTGGCTGGCAAAAACAGGTCATGGAAATTTTGTTTTATTTTTCACCACATTGTTTTATCAGTTTCTACTTCTAATGGATATAAGTTATACATGTAATCACCAATATTCTTATCAGCAATAAAAGGAATGATAACTGTCCTACATTATATGTATTAAAATTTAGTCAACTCTCAAAAAGTAACTGCAATTAAAACAGCAAGTCAAGGATGGATAATTCAATCTATACTATTTCACTGGTCAACTGAATGAAACTTCACAAGATTGTATCACACTGTTCATTGTCTTTGGTAATTCTCAGAAAACCACATTATCATTAGAGATCATGTGATTGTATGATTTTCAAAGCAGTTCAAAATCACAAACACCGATTTGATTTCTGCAGTGAATGATCTGGATTAACATTAGTCTGGAAGCAATTATCCTAGCTCTTTGATATAAAAAGAAGAAACCAATCAAGAATTTCAAAAATACTTTCAAAACAATAGACTTGGCAAATCTGTTTACTGGAACTATAGAAATGGTTGATTCCCACATCTAATGAGATGAAAAATACATAGACTCACTGCTGAGGACATTAGAGACAACAAAATTCTATCTGTGGTGGACCTTGGCAACTCAAATATCTACACTTACTCACCACTTAGCGTGTTAATAAAGAAAAGGGCAGACTAGCTGAAGAAGAACACCTTGGTAACACCTGAGCTAAAAATGCTGCCCCTTGATGTTTATTTTCAAAATGCCGTTTGACATCTATATATTTTTGTTAGCAAGACAACTGAGCAATGTCTTGTCTTTTTATTTTTCCCAGCCATGCTTACTTATATTAAGATAGCTGGGCGAATGTTCGGTTTTGCTTGAGCTTTTTAAACATTAGCATAGACCATAATGTATTAATATTAATTTTCTCTTGTTGTGAAAAGGATACAGCAGCAAACTGACAATCCAAAGTTTAAAGTTTGTTGGTCAAAATAAAGTACATTGGCCTAGAGTAAGGATCTAGTTTTTATGCTTATTAGCTGTATAGTCTTGGGTAAATTCTTATTATCTCTGTATGTTTTTTCTCAACTAGAAAAAAATTTAATAAAGATTAAGGCCATTTAGAATTTATTTCTAAATTCTAAGACTCTAATGTTAGTCAGGAATTGAAGGCATAAAATTGGTCAAGGTCACACAGTAAAGCAGAGGCAAATATAACAATATGTCAGCAAAACAAATGAAAATGTTTTTATTATTTTAACATTCAGATATGTTAAGATATTCAGAGTCAGACAACTATTTATTCAGTCATTTATTGTTTCTATCATTTATGCTTTCATTAATATACTCTTAGATTTTTCATTTAACATGCATTCTTACAAATCCCCATGTGCCATGCACTGAGTTATGGACCAGAATGGTGAAACTATATGAGTCATTCATACATGCTTTGGAAGACATGCTAGTCTAGTAAGTGAGCTAGGCATATAAGTGAGTATTAGAATAGAGATGTGAAAATAATGTTTCACTACAAAAAGTAGCAATGACTTACTGGAACCTGGAGGATTTGACAAAAATGTTCACAGAGGAGGAGGAATTTGAGTTGGATATTGAAGGATTATTTCTATATTCTATTTGTGCCCCCCAAATTCACATGTTTACAACCTAATGCATGGTGTGATAATATTAGGAGGTGGGCCTTTGGGTTGTGATTGAGTCATGAGGACAGAGCTCTTATGAATGGAATTAGTGCCCTTATGAGAGAGGTCCCAGAGAGATCCCTGGCCCTTCTACTCTGTGAGGACACAGCAAGAAGCCAGCAGTCTACAACCTGAAAGAGGGTCTTCACCAGAACATAACCATAGTGGCACCCTGATCTCAGACTTCCAGCCCCCAGAACTGTGAGAAATAAATTTCTATTGTTTATAAGTCATCCAGTTTGTAGTATTCTGTTATAACAGCCTGAACAGACTAAAACAGTGATGTTTCATGTAATATTGTTACATAACAAGGCTCTTCAAAACTTATTGCCTTAAAACAACAATGAACAATTATCAACAACAACAAAAAATAATCAACCGTTGAGATCTTGAACTTGCAATTTGGGAAGTACTCAGTAGGGAAGGCTCATCTCTGCTGCATGTGACCTGAGTTGAAGTGGCTTGACCAGGAACTGGAAGAGTCACCTTCAAGATGCTTTCCTCCCATGATTTGCAAGCGTTCTTGCCTACCTGCAGTGTGGTGGTGGGAATACAAGAGTGAGCATCCCAAGACAGCCAAGTGGTTTAGTGTTGCCCTTTATAACCTGGCCTTGGAAGTTACAAAATATACTTCAACTGTAGGTACAGGCCTGCCCAAATGCCAGTGGAAGCAATAGTCCCACCTCCCTATAGAATGAACATAACATCTCATTGAAAGCATAGCCTGTGTAATGAGAGAATTCGTTTGTGGTAATCCTGGGCAGTAGGACCTGCCACAGAGGATTAGCTTTTTTTTTCAGATGAGAAGATAGGTAAGGAATTTCAAACAAACAGATCGAACAAAGACATGGCATAGAAGAGTTTGGAAACTGGATTTAGCAACAAGTATTTCCAATGATTTCAATTATTCTTTGTACATAATCACAGTACTTTTTCTAATAATGCTTTATATAACAAATGTAAGCATAAAAGAAAATGAGCAAGTATCATAACATGAATTTTTATCTCCTTAAGCAGTAAATTATACTTAATGAAATTTATTTTATTTTACAATATAATTTTATTCAGGGGAAATGTCATTTTTATGGAAACCTCAAAGGAAAAATTAGAGATAATAAAACAACTCTATTTAGTGAAGAACTATAAGTTATCTGATTCTGACGAGGATTTACTGTAGAATAGGAGACAAAATGGTTAACAAAGAGGAACATTTCAAAGTCTGAGGAAGTAATTGATCTCAGAAAGGAAGAAGAAGTGATATTGGCCTTCTTAAGTTCATGTAGAAAGGGCATATGTCTCTAGAATATATGGTGTTATTTGTAGCTGCACGAATTACCCAGATAATCAATATATGTAAGAGATGTTTTGATCTTATTGTTGACCATCATTATGGTTTTCAAAAGCATGCAGATAACAATTTCAAAAGTCATCCAATTAATGGTAATTTTATAACATTTTCTTTAGTTGTTTAGGACATGGTAAAACGTTGGAAAGAAATAAAAGATTAAATTCTTGTCTTGGCTTCGTTTTCTTGTGGAATTTGTTTTTATCTCTCCCATTAAGTTCTCTGTTTCCTTGTTTTTACTTTTAAAAAGATTTGGAATGTTGTAAATTATTGAAATGTATTAGCTTAAGCTTCATTTTTATTTAGCAGCCATTTTACACAGCCTGTCAAAGGAAGAGTATTTTTTCACATACAGTATGAATTTTAATAGCACTACCTCTAACTCTCTCTCTCTCTCTCATTACACACACACTTTCCTTCAATGGCAGAGGTTTGATTTGGGTCCTCTAAGAAACAGATGCTGACAGGGAATTGGATTGCAAGACATTTATTGCAGGAAATTCCTGTGAAGAATAAAGAGTAGTGAGGAGTAGCCTTCAGACTCTAATGCAGGTCTGACACTTCTAATAGGAGAGGACGAAAGAATGAGACTTGGATAGAAGGACTCTCAGACTTCAGCACAAGTCTGAAAATTTCAGCTAGGCTAATGAAAGACCAGAACCAAAGTTACCCATTATTCAAATCTCATGGCCCATCAGAATGAGTTGACACTACTAAAGTGGCTGTGTAAAATTACTGTTCGGGAATATCCCAGGGAATAGGCAGGCTTAGGGTGAATGCCATTGTGGATTGATAAGGGCAGCAGCTAGAGCTGCCAGTCATCTATGCTCCACAGCAAGCAATCTGAGCAGTGCAAGTTCATGGCTGCCACAAGAAGATAAAACAAATAGGTAAAAGTGACACTAGAAAGAAAGTCTACTCAAAATAACATTATGATTCTGTTGGTTTCACATCTCAAATACAGAATCAGCTATTATTTTGACTCAAGCTCTAGTATAGGTGGCAAAATATCTGAAAATAAAGAACCAGATTATGGGAAAGAAAGAAGCAGAAGAAATTAGTCAAATGTAGTTATTCACAGTAATTGAGCTCCAGAAACATTAGAAAACCCCAGTCAAATTTCTGGCAGCTAATGCATACAGGGCAGATGGTCAGTGTTAGGAGTGAGATGGGAATTTAGTTTCATGAGTTGAAGGAGGATGGTTAGAGTCACCAGGTGCGGTGCTACGTCAGGAGTTGGGAAATCTGTACCCTGCTAGACTGGCAGGAAGGTACAGAGCTGGGAAAGACTGAAAGGTATGAGCAGAGTTTGCTCAGCTGAACTGACAAGGGAGAAAAAAAGGATTTTGCCAGGTTTCATGGACTCTACAAAGCAGAGGAGCCTTGAATCTCAGTGGCAACCACCTTTCCAGTGAGAGCTGCCTAGGGAGGCTACATCCTGACTTTAATTGTTGGAACATTGGAGTTTTGCTATCATTGAGGCATAGCAGGGCTTAGGTTTAGGGCAGTTTTAAAATTTGTCTCTTTATGTAAAGTGTTTTAAAATTTTGACAAGGTACATGTGGTTCTGCATCCTTAGTTATGGCTCCTTCTACTTTGATCTTCCTCTTTTAAAGACTGATGATTGTATTGGGCAACCAAGATAAACCAGGATAATCGCACTATCTCAAGGTCCTTAATCACATCTGCAAAGTCCCTTCTGCCATCCATATAAGGTAACATATTAACGGGTTATGGAGATTAGGACATAGACATTTGGTAGGAGAGCCATTATTCTCTCTTCACAAGTCCAAGTAACTTAAGTGCACACCAGTACAGAATTCGAGAATATTTATATGAATACAAAAATATTTAGCAATCAAATCAACAAAGAAAAAAATCACAATGGCTTGCATCCAGTAACAAATTATTAAGCAAAATAAAGCTGAGAAATATGACCCATAATATGTAGAAAACTCAGGACTTCTCTGGTGGCACAGTGGTTAAGAATCCGCCCACCAATGCAGGGAACAGGGGTTCAGGCCCTGGTCCGGGAAGATCCCACATGCCACAGAGCAACATGTGCCACAACTACTGAAGCCTATGCGCCCTAGAGCCCATGCTCCAAAAAGAGAAGCCACCACAATGAGAAGCCCACACACCGCAACAAAGTGTAGCCCCGCTCACTGCAACTAGAGAAAGCCCACTAGCAGCAACGAAGACCCAACGCAGCCAAAAAATAAATAAATAAAATAAAATAAATAAATTTACAAAAAAAAATGTAGAAAAATCAACAAAATGAAGTGGACCCTCAAAATGACTGACATGTTAGAATTATTAGAAAAGAACTCTAAATCACTTAGTAAAACTCTGTTCAAAAAGTTCAAGTTGAATGAAACTTTGAATGTGTTTAGTAAAGAGAAGTTATAAAAAGACCTAAATTGAAATTCTAGAGATAAAAATCTCTAATGTTTGAGAAGAAAAATACACTGAATGAGATTAATTGCAGATTACACCTTTTAGAAAAAGATTAGTGATGATGAAGACATAGTATTATAAATTATTAAACACAAAACAAAGAAAAAAGACTGAAGAAAAAGTAAAGAACGTCACTGACTCATTGAAACAAGATAAAAGCATTTTTTAGTAAAAAGAAGGATAAGAGAGTAAGAAATGATGAAATTTTGATAACTGGATGGCTACCAAGTCACCACTGCCAGGCATGAGACAACAACTGCACTGATTTCAGTTACTGGAGATTAAGGTAACCAATGGAATTTGGGAATGACACATCCAACTTCTGAAGAATCGGTTCAATTGATACCTAAGGAAATGTAAAATGACAAGGCACAAGCTAAACATACAATCAGTTGGTTATTGTTATCTCTAATAATTTAAAAATGGAATTAAAGGCTGTGTTGGGGCAAATCTTGGCCTTGTGCTGAGCTCAAATTTCTATGAGTCCAAGCAATGGCTATTAGCCTCAGGGCTTGCACCAGAGGGAGAATTAAACTGGAACAACCCAAAGTATCTCTATGACTTCTGGTTATCAAGACAGTAGTCCAAGTGGTGGGGCTAGGAGAATCCAAGAAACCCCTGAAACCAGGAGATACAGTGTAAAGGAGTTGTTTTTTTTTTTTTTTTTTTTTTTTTTTTTTTGCGGTACGCGGGCCTCTCACTGTTGTGGCCTCTCCCATTGCGGAGCACAGGCTCCTGACGCGCAGGCTCAGCGGCCATGGCTCACGGGCCCAGCCGCTCCGCGTCATGTGGGATCTTCCCGGACCGGGGCACGAACCCGTGTCCCCTGCATCGGCAGGCGGACTCTCAACCACTGCTCCACCAGGGAAGCCCAGGAGTTGTCTTTTTTGTGAATCAATGTTATCAGCTTCCTAAAGAGCTTCACTGAAATGGATTTTGAGAGTGACTAACTTAGAAGCAGTCTCCTTGGGTTTGATGCTACAGAATGGAGATGCATGTTTGGGTTGATGCAAAAAGCACAGATTACTACTGAACAGTCACAATGTCTATATATGATCCAAACACATAGCAGTTTGCTCCCCAGGGAAGAATAGCCTGGTAGAGTGGATAAAAGCTTTTATGAAATTTTTTACCTTTATAAGATAAATTTGCTTTTCTCTCCTTTAAAAACCAAGTGGAAATCCCAGATGAGGTAGCTGATATATTGTATATGCAAGCCATGCTGGATTGACTTTATGATGATCAAGATGTTCACTTACAATTATGTTGTAAATTCTCTGATTAAGAGGAACCTCTTTGCATGTGCATTAGTTTGGGAGGGATGTCATTACAAAGTACCACAGACTGCGTGGCTTAAACAATATAAATATTTAATCTCACAGTTCTGGAGGCTAGGAGTCCAATATCAAGGTATTGGTAGGGTTGGTTCCTTCTGAGTGCTGTAAGGGAAGGGTCTGTTCCAAGCCTTTCTCCTTGGCTTATAGATGGCTGTCTTCTACCTATTGGTCTTCACGTTGTATCCCCTCTACCTATATCTCTGTATACAAATTTTCCCTTTTTATAAGGTTATCAGTCATATTGGATTAATACTCATCCTAATAACCCCATTTTAGCTTGATTATCTCTGTAAAGACCCTATCACCAAGTGAGATCACATTCTAAGGTACAAGCATTTAGGACTTAAACATATGAGTTTTGGGGGAGACACAATCTAACCTATAACACCATGTAAACTTACTACTGGAAAATTAAGCCATGAAAAGTCATATCAGATTTATTGCTTCTGCTTTCTACCTACAATACCAGCAATGCTTGATACAGTTTCAATCGTGCAAAAATTACAACAAGCTAAAAAAGACTGGTAATCAGGGATCTTGTAAATGCTTTTATCTCAAAACCGATCTAGGAAAGGAGTTAACTGGTTTGCTTTCACATGGGAAAAATCCAATTCACATTTATTGTATTGCCAGAGGTTTATTTGATTTCACCAGCTTATGGTTATAATTTAGTTAGGAGGGATTTGGACTTGATCTTGAAGCAAGTCTTGATTGTAATAACACCCTACAATAATGTTATCATAATAATATCAGAAACTGAAAAGCAAGCTAGGACTGACTTAAACACAGTAGTGACACACGTGACTAACAGAGGCTAGTTAATAAATCCAGCTAAAGTCCAGGATTTTGTCCAAATGGTGGAATTCTTTAAACTAACCTAGGCAGAAACTAATCATGATTTTCACAGGCAACTCAAAGTGCTATCATTGCCAACCCCTGGAACTAAGCAAGAAGAACAGAGCCTGGTCATGTTGTTAGCATTTTAGAGGATTTACATTCCACATCTGAGCATAATGCTACCTCCTATTCATACGACAACCTCCCCCAAAAAGATATATTTGAATGCAGCTGAACTACAGCAGACTACATCTAAGCTGGAAAAGACAGTGACTAAATCAATATCTTTCGGTCTGTATGATCCTCTCTCAAATATAATTTTGGAAGTATATACAACACACACTTATGCAGACTGGAGCTTACGACAAAAGCCTAATGTGACCTCTGGAATATCTGACCAGAAAATTCCAGATGTGCCATTCTAGTACACACAGTTTGAGAAACAATTGTTGGGGCTTACTATTGGGTATTATTTGAAACTCTCCCTATGAGAAAGAACATAAAATAATCTTGAAACCTGAAATAGCTATAACATCATGAGTAATGATGAAAAAACACTGTAATAAAGAAGGCAGTGAGAAGAGCTCTATAATGAAATGGAAATGGTTCATGCAGAAACCAGCTGCCCGAGGAATGCAAGGAGGTACTAACTGCATTCAAGTGCAGGCAACTGTTTTCCTCTAGGACTGACTTTGGAACCACCTGAGGAGATCATGGATTCTATTGCCAAGTAGGCAATACCCTATGAACTGCTCTCTATTGACCAAAAAATTTTTCTTGGCTTACAGAAGTTCCAAGGAGGACAGACAGCTTGCTGTTTGGAAGGCCACCACACTATGACCACACTATGACCAACTGGTCGAAAAACTCTTATCGAAGAAGGTAAGAAAAGTCAGCTCAGTGGGCTGACTTGTATGTTATTTACTTTGCAGTGAAGGAAGAATTGAGAATAAGATCCCCAAAAGTCTGGGTGTATCTCACACTCTGAGCTTTTCAGCAAATGTTTTTCAATAAATGATGCTGGAAAGTTGATGCCCATATTAAAAATAAAAATGTTTACCAGTAGTTTACAACAATTACAAAATTAAGCCAAATGAATCATAGATATACATGTAAAAGCTAAAACTGTAAAACTCATAGAAGATAGCATATTATACAGCCTCTTGATATCACATCACCATAAGTAAAACTTTGTTTTATAGGAAGCAAACATTATTTTGAAAATGAAAGAAAAGCATGAAAAGTTGCATTCATAAAATTTAGAAACATTTTCTCTTCAAAAGGCAATAAAGAAAATATTGTTGAGAAAATAAACTATAAGCCACAGAATGTGAAAAGTTATTTGCAAATCATATATCTGATAAGGAATTGTATACAGTACAAAAGGGACTCTTAAAACTTAATAATAATACAAATAAAATTTAATAATTGACATAACTTTGAACAGATACTTTTACAAGAAAATAAATAAAAGGCGAATAACTGCATCAAAAAATGCTCAACATCATTACCTATCAAACAAATGAAAATTAAAGTGACAATCAAATACCAGAAAACAACTATTAAAATAGCAAAAATGTAGGAAGACAAACTCCCATACACTGCTGCTGAGTATGTAAAACAATACAGCTATTTTGGAAAAAGTTTTGGCACATTCTTATAAAAGTAAAAATTTACCTAAAATACGATTATTCCATTCCAGTGTATTTAGCCAAAATAAGTGAAAACATACATCCACACAAAAAGTTTGAACATGAATACACAACATATCTTTTTTTTAGGAGCGCAAGTTCTGAAGACAATTTAATTATCCATGAATGATGAAAAGATTAAAAGCATGCAATATATCCGTACAACGAAACACTATATAGTAATTTAAAAAGAACAAAGCAATAACACAACAACTGTTGATCCATGCAACAACAAGGATTAAATATCATACAGAGTAAAAGATGCCAGAAACAAAATCTATAAAACACATGATTCCATTTTTATAGGGTTTAAGGAAATGCAAACTAATGTATAATAGTAAAAATCAGATAAATAATTGTCTGGAGCCAACAGGGAAGGGGGGGACAGGACTATAAAGAGACATGAGGGCACTGTGGGAAGTGATGGAAACATTCTGTACATTGATTGTAGTTGTGATTTTGTGATTTTTGACATATTAGGTGAAAACTCATCAGATTCTAAATTTTCAAATGCATAAAGTTTATTATAAAAAATTTTCACTAAATAAAATGTATTTGAAAATATCTGCTCTGATGCCCATTGATAAGTTAAAAATTTGACAATGCAACTTGAATTCAGATATTATATGCAGAATGTTCATTGGCTACACGCATCAAAGCAAATACTCAGCAGAGTACAGCAAAGGCAGGAAAATTACATAAAAAATTAACAAAGAGCCTACTGTTCTTTCTCTATCACTTTCAAGACACATATTTATCTGTATACTTAATATAGTCATTGGGCAGAATGAAAAATAGGAAATGCTTAAAAGGAATACACAAGAAGGATTTCAATTTTAAACTGTAATTTTTATTTAATATTTATCTCATCATCTCAACTCCTTTTATCAGTTCTTCTGTTATTAGAACCAAAATTTTCTCAAATTTCTTAGGCTTAAAGATTTGAGCCATCTTTCAATTTCTATTTCTTGTACATTCTACATTACATCTCATGCAATGCTATTATTTCAAAAATATTTCTCTACATTCTAATTTGAAGGTATGTATTGTATAATGTATGTAAATATATATAAATATAAATACATAAAGTATCTATTACATATGTATTACATAATACATAGATAGCTATAAGAACCTCTTAAACAGTATTCTTTCACCTTGTTCTCAGCAGTTAATTTATCCTGCATATTGCCCTAGAAGACCACTTTAACCTTGGCATCACCAATAATGACAACCTAGTACTGGCAAGATCAAGTCTGAATCATTCTGCCTACCTCAAGCATTCAATATCTCTGTGCAGTTGTCTAATTCATGACAATTTACTTACTTAAATTTACTTCATTAAGCACAGCACAGAGGAAAGTTTTGGCATGGGCTATGAAAATATAACAAACTAGTGAATGAGAAAACAAATATCTATATATATTATATATAAATGTACATGTATATTTATTGTAATAAATGAGACACAAATGGGAAATTAGAAAAATCAACTAAAATCTTGATTTATTGCCACTTCAAATCCACTCTGAAGGCCATTTTTTTCCCCCTACCACTTAGAGGACCTACAATTTTTTTGACCTCTCAGATAATAAAAGTCCTATGATCATTTTGATTGCTAAGAACTGTCTCATTTCAATAATTAAAATGTTCGGTGCATCATTTTTGTAACATACTTAGTACCACATACCAATCTAGTATACAGCTTTATTTGTCTCCCTGGTATGACATTCTTTAGGCTAGAAAACCAGCAGTGGTAGATGTCAGTGTGAAACAGCTTCTTTATTTTCCTAGCAGGTATATGCTTCTCCTTTACTGTAACTTCAGTCTATTTCTGGCTCCTCTGGGGTGGGGAAAAGAGAAGGTAAAAGGTAGGAAAGAACTTAATTGCTATACAGTCTAGCATTTTGTATGTAGCACGGCATGGTTGCTTTCTGGGTGAGATAGACTCTCAACATTAATTCTTTTCCCTTTAGAGTAATTTCATGGGCTTTTCTGAGTGACCCCCTCTGGCTCTTCTAGAGGTAGCTTTTTTGACATAGGTAATTCTGCCCTTGAGCTGACTTATTTAAACATACCCCTTAGCTTTTGCATCTGATAGTTGATTGCCAGTCACCTCCTGATGGGAAGTCCTTCTGGACAGGTTGCTTTTCTAAAAAGAAAATGAACTTAAGAGAAATGAACACAATTTTCAATGGAAATATAGTTCTCCAAGTGTCAGGCTAGGCAGCTAAGACACATTCTCACTTTTAATCATTTTAGGCCCTTTCTTAATAGTAGTCTGTAAGCCACCATAAAATTTGGCGGTAGATATAAACCTTTCCAAGAGGTACCTTAGATTAATATTCTCTCACTTGGTTCAGTTTGAAGGAGATATATCCCCATCATGGATATGAGAGGTGTTAAGGAAGCCACAAAATCTTATAAATCATCTCCAAAGAAATCTTCTTTCTTCACTTCTTTAAACTACATTATTTTGATGCTTAAAGATGAACTTCAGACACTGTTGACAGATTCTATTTAGTAATTCATACTTTTGAATATGATGGTGCTTAAATGTATTGTTTTATGCGGCCCATAGTGGAATCAGCCGTAATTAATATATAAAGAGTTCAATTCTAATATTGTGTTATAAAATTATTACCTTGGAGTTGCATTTTTACAGGATATTAGGTTCTTAAGTCAGCACAAAGAGTGAAAATTCATTAGGGTAAAAACTACACTTAAAAAGCTGTTATATCATTCACAAAGTAGCATCCATTTCAGTTACTCTAATTTTTCTATAATCAAAGTTTCTTTATGGACCCCAATTAATTTTTTGATTTTTCTTCTAAGAATGTCAATAAAGCTATCTTCATTCATTGATCTTGACTACCTAAGCAAATCTTTTAACTTATTTTTTTCAGTAATTTGCAAATGCTTAAAAATATTCTTTCCATATATTTTAATCAATGAGCATTGGCAGTTTCAAGCTTGATTATATCTAATGTGAGTTTATATGCCCAAGAATTAGAACAGTCTGCAGAATATCCATCCCCATGACTTGCTTCTCTCAGTCGAATAAGAAAAAATATATGTCATATATACATCAAAGCAGTTTCATGATAAATTTCTGTTTGAATGTTTCCCATTGCCAGAATAAAATCCACATTTTTTACTTTGATTATAATGTGTGCTTTCATAATTAGGTTTTTCACCACCTCATTGAATAACCATGTTCCACTCTTCACCATACATGGAATCTTTAGATAATATATATCTTGCTTTCTTTCTTTCAAACATGGTATCATAAAGTCTTTGTATGCACAGTTCCCTCTGTTTGGGACAACAAAACTACCCAACACCAATCTCCAGATTTTTATCTGTATCTATATTGGGTCATTCAAGTCCTAAAATTGTTCATGAACTTTCTTGTATAATTAACCTCTTATCATTAGTTATTACATTAATTTTTGAAAAAAATTACCTTCTTTTTTTTGTACATTATCATTTTATCTCACACTCCTAATCTCTTGCAGTTCAGATAATTTGGAGTAGAAAACTTGTCTGCTTTGTTTCTACCAAGTCCCTAGTACCAAGGAGTATTTATTTGTACTGAAATTTAGGTATTTTTCATCAATATTATATTTTATCAATAATATTGCTTCCACTTACACTTTTCTTCCAAGTCAATGATTTTATTCTGACTGAATCCAAAAGAATCCAAAAATTGTCATTTGGGTTTTATGTTTCAATTTAGAAAAAAAAAGTGAGATAATAAAAACAGGCATAAAATAATACAATTTAAGCATAGCTTGATTTTTTGTTAACGTTATAATTTTTAAAAAGTAAAATAGTAATTGTATTAGAACCATACCTTTTCTTCATTTTACGTATTAGATACGCTCAGCAATTTGAAATATTTAAATACTTAGTGTGTAAGCTTTAGGTGATGAAGGTACTCAGAATGCATTCTGAATATTTCTGTTAAAATTTATTTTGACATTTATTTAACATGTTCTTGTAACTGAAAGTTTAAGTAAGACCCTGAACTTCGACTTTAGGGGGAAAAAAATCATGGCCCTGCTGTGAGTCAATTGGTTTATGAAATCTCCCCTGACCTTATAAATTGGTAAAAATAATAGTCCCTTGACCCAGTGGGAGCCATGCAAGACATTTTGCAATGCATTTTTTTTTTTTCCTGTGAAAGCTGGAAAAAATGCCCTTGCTCTCTTCCCTCTAGACCTTAGTAAAAGAGAATGTGGGGATTTGACTCAAAGTTACCAATGCCAATATTTGGATCAAGAATTGACCAAACACTGAAGAAGTGGAGCAAAGAAATGACAATAGATCATTTTAGTCCTGGTGATATGATTTGAGATCTAGAATACACTTGAAGCTAAACAGATCCCTATGCTGTTGTGTGAGACAATAGATTCTTTTTTCTTGACGTAAACAAATTTGAGTTGCAGTTTTCATTCCAGAAACAGAAAGTAACCCAATCAATATTATACTGATAATAAGGAAATAGAGTAAGATTGCTGTACCAATCATCTTCACATTTGCAAACATCTTGTGAATAAATGGATTAGTATTAATAATACTAGCTAATATGTTCTGAGCACTTACAATGCAACAAATATTGTAATAACTATTTTATGTGTTCATTTCACTAAATTATGGCAAAAAATACTATGATGGAGGCATTAACATTATTTACACATTACAGTGGAGAATTAATGCTGAGAATTGCTTAGAAATTTAAGTAACTTGACAAGTCCATAGTGAGTAAATAGCTGCATTTATAAATATTTATAAATATTTGGCATAAATATATTGTCCTTAATCATTATTACATATCTGTTTGGATATCAGAAATATTCGAAACCTTTAATTTTGCTTTGTCAATTTTGAAACCCCCATCAGTTAATAGTGGGATATTTTAAGTAGGAAATAAATAAGATAATTTCTTTACTATGTCGTAGAAATTAAGTGATGACATAGACATGATTGTCTCACAAAATAAATTATTTAAGATATAGCTAAAGAATTTCATTTATTCCTCAATAATTTTGTTGAAAGAAACATGAAAGTCACATTGTTAGGCGCCATTGGGAACCCAAAGATAAATAAGGCTTTGATTCATTTTAAGAATATCTTAAAACAAGTCTAAAGGTAAAGATGACTCTAGGTATGTACATATCTTATTACCTTCCATTTCCTCGTGTAACCTTAACATATTTATCATGTTTGTAAGATTATTATGGACGAAAGTATAAAGTGAAAAGTAAATAAGTAAACAAGTGGTACTTACTTTGAGAGTGGTGTTGAGGAATCATTTAAGAGAGTTGTAATTTTTGATGAAGGAAACTTATTGTGAGTTGCTTGGAGAGCATTTACACGCATTTGCTGTACTGAGGGGGGTATGTAAGCCTGAGCAATCTATTGATGAGAGGCTTTAATATTGACTCATGGAAACAGATCAGAGTAGTGAAATTTTTAAGGTCAGAGGTAGAGCCTGGGTTAGAAAAGTCAACCTGAATTCATCTTAAAAGCTTCCACCCAAGAAGACTCTTGCCGAAGTGGGTAGAAACCCCAATGCAAAGACTGTGTGGGGTTAACTGCTGGAAAATCAAATGACTAGTTGGAAATTGGGGTAGCCAGCTGAAGGAGAGGTACTTTCCTTGTGACAAGATTCATCATCAGGTAGGCCCAGCAAGGAAGAACAGAATACACTCATCCACAAGAGACCAATGATAGCTTTTTTTTTTTTTCTGCTCATTGTACAACTTTCTTTTTTTTTTTTTTTAACATCTTTATTGGAGTATAATTGCTTTACAATGGGGTGTTAGTTTCTGCTTTATAACAAAGTGAATCAGTTATATATATACATATGTTCCCATATCTCTTCCCTCTTGTGTCTCCCTCGCTCCCACCCTCCCTACCCCACCCCTCTAGGTGGTCACAAAACCTAGCTGATCTCCCTGTGCTATGCGGCTGCTTCCCACTAGCTATCTATTTTACGTTTGGTAGTGTATATATGTCCATGCCACTCTCTTACTTTGTCACAGCTTACCCTTCCCCCTCCCCATGATAGCTTTTTATAAAACAACTAGCAAGCCAGACAGAGAATATGAAACTACCTTAGATTAAAGCATATCAAATAAATTTATGTACCCATGTTCCTTTTATCTTTCCTTTGGTGGCTTGAGGGGCCATTCATTGCAAGATGAGGTAGGCTAAGCCAAGTGTCAAACAGCCCCAATAGAGCTGGGAAAGGAAGAAGATTTTGCTCTAAATAAATAATGTTTAGGGTATTCATTATTCCATAGAACTGAGCCCGGTGATTACAGATCTGACATTGTGGTTTTAATTCAAGTGACCTTACAACTACTACTTAAATATAAGCAAAAACAACAGTGACATATGTAAAGAATCCTTTGGTAAGTAAGGGAAACTGGAAGACAGAAACAAATTCTGTTTTGATAACATCCCACAAGATATATGTGGAGTATAGCCTGCACACATTTCACAAGCTTTCTGTTAAGGGGAAGAAAATCATTGATCTAGGACAGGTTATAAGGTTCCTGAAAATAAAGAACTTCTTTTATTTATCCCTCAACTCTTAATACACAGATCTTAAATGTAGAAAAACAAACCTAACTACAATAATAGTTCTGGATTGTTATAAATTAAGTCAATAACTTCTAGACTTTTGTAAACAGCAGTTTCATGTCAAAGAAGTGAAACTGGCTAGTTAGTGAAACTAAGAGATGCACTAGAAGAGTTCAGAAAAATTATTCTGCATTCTATGGAAACAACCAAATTAAGGACTCTAATTTTAGAGCTATTATCTTTTCTTTACAACAATGTATAATTTCAAAATGTACCTGACTTTTAACCTCTAGGTCTTTGGTTTCCTTTTAGGAATGCTATTTCACCCCATTTCACTTATTTTCAAATATGTTTTTCCCAAGCACTTCCTATTCATTTCATACTCTTGTTTTCCATTCTTATCCAATTTTATTCTCACTTGAATTCTCCTGACTTATGGTGTTTTTTTCAGGTGCAGTAAGTTGTAGGTCTTGAGAGTTGGCTTTTTATGTTACTCCTATTCTGCTCTTTAGTTATTTTCTTGTTGATGATGTAATAGAATGTCTAATTTTGATCAATTATATTAAGGCTATAGCTAATGTACTGAAAGATTAACTTCAAAGGAAGAATGGATTTTCTAAGGTTATTATTATGTGGTTTTCCCCTTCGGTTTGGTGAGAATCATATGTTGTTTGCTCTCTACAATCAAAAATCCAAGCTTAAAGAATTGCAGGCCAGGAAGATATGCACTGAGGGAGAGTAGTTCTAGAATGAGAGAATAGCATGGAAAAAGGAACTACATACAAAATAAACCTTGTTAGTGATGGAAGATGAAACTGGAGAGAAGGTGTTGTTTAGACCATAAAGACTTTTGTCTAACTTGATAAGTAGCTTGAATGCTATTCAACTGAAGCATTTAAAAATATTAGAGACATAGCAAGGATGAATGATCTTAGAAAGTTGACTATGATGACTTTGCAGAGAATAAACAACAATGGCTTGAGGCTTAAAGTAAAAAAAAAAAAGCTAAGGCACTCTCATGATAGTCTATCTGATAAATGATGGAAGCTTCAACTAAGGTAGTAAAAATTAAATATATGACAAATAGTACAAAGAGGTGATAAAAGGAAGCATATTACTCTAGGTGTCATTTAATAAGGAAGTGGTATAACTTGAAGGAAAAATATGATGTCATAGTTATGTGCTATATTCCCTAAACTAATAATAAAATAACAAAATAAACATTTATAGAAAAGGCCAAAATGTGAGATGAAATATAATTATAAACTAATTCAAAAGAAGACAGAAAAATGGGAAAAAAGGAAACAGTATATGAGAAAATAGAAAATAAAGAACAAGATGATAGATTTAAATTAAATGTGCATGTTTTCTAATCCAGGATAATAAATTACCATAAATTTAGCAGTTTAAGCCAATAATGACTTAATTTCTTATAGTCTCTTTAGGTCAAAATTCTAGTCAAGGTTTGATTGTGTTATCTACTCAGGGTCTCACATCGCTGAAATCATGTCATTGACCAAGGCTGTGTTATCATTATATTTGGATTCCTATGGTAGCTTATAGTCGGTAGAATTCAGTTTCTTGACAGTTGTTGACTTGGTGTCAGTGTCAGCTCCTAGAGATCTTTGCCATGTGGCTCCCTCCACCCTCAAAGCCAGCAATGGAGAATCTCCCTCATGTTCATTTCTTCTCTTCAGAAATAACTCTGTTCATTTCTTGGGCACAAGTGATTAGATCAGGATCATACAGGAAAATATCCCTCTTCTAAAGTAAAAGGTACCATAAAACATAATCTAATATTAATAGTGAAATGCCATTATATTAACAAATACTCTCACATTAACAACTACATGTCCTGTACAACAGGTAAAGGAATTTTGGGGCCATCTTAGAATTCTTCCTAGCACACTAACACTATCAAAAGTACAATTAAATGTGAATAGTCTAAATACCTAAGTTTAAACACGGTGGAAGGGAGCTATTTTAATTTGGAAGATTATGCTGAAAGTTCTATGGGCAGAGTCATTGCAAAAAACAATAGAAAATTCAGTGGGAAATAATGAGAGAAGGCCAACATCACTGCTTGTCTGATGTCTTGATAAAGCCTGGGGCAAGCCATAGACCAGAAAATAAGCCAGAAGTTTAATAAGGAGACATGGGGAATGAGACAACCTTAGTACAGAAGATTTTTAGTTTTATGTAGTCCCACTCATTTATTTTTGCTAAGTGGAGACAATTCTTTATGGATTTTCTGCATGTCTTATATGAGCTTTTGTCCTACACAATCGTTCCAAGAAAGTTTGCATGGCAAATATCCTTGGGAGATAGAGATACTTTCAGCCTCTGGCACAGAGGGCAAATTTTGTGCTGTTCTGGATAATACAGACAATATCTGCCTCTGAGAAGAGATTGGGCAGCTTTGCTAGAAACCTCTTATAAGATGGGATATTTCCTAAGCTTGGGGTACTTCAGGTGTAACACAAGCCCATCATGCACATGGCATCCATCCATCTGAATCTGGCTCTTCCTTGTCTCCACAAGACTTAAGGGGCTTATTTTTGTGTATGGTGTTAGGGAGTGTTCTAATTTCATTCTTTTACATGTAGCTGTGCAGTTTTCCCAGCACCAATGATTGGAGAAGCTGACTTTTCTCCATTGTATATTCTTGCCTCCTTTGTCATATATTACATGATCATAGGTGTGTGGGTCTCGGGGCACTCTATCCTGTTCCATTGATCTATATTTCTGTTTTTGTGTTAGTACCATACTGTCTTGATTACTGTAGGTTTGTAGTATCGTTTGAAGTCCCAGAGCCTGATTCCTCCAGCTCCGTTTTTCTTTCTCAAGATTGCTTTGGCTATTCGGGGTCTTTTGTGTTTCCATACAAATTGTGAATTTTTTTGTTCTAGTTCTGTGAAAAATGCCATTGGTAATTTGATAGGGATTGCATTGAATCTGTAGATTGCTTTGGGTAATATAGTCATTTTGACAATACTGATTCTTCCAATCCAAGAACATGGCATATCTCTCCATCTGTTTGTATAATATTTGATTTCTTTCATCAGTATCTTATAGTTTTTTGCATACAGGGCTTTTGCCTCCTTAGGTAGGTTTATTCCTAGGTATTTTATTCTTTTTGTGGCAATGGTAAATGGGATTATTTCCTTGATTTCTCTTTCTGGTCTTTTGTTGTTAGTGTATAGGAATGCAAGATATTTCTGTGTATTAATTTTGTATCCTGCAAATTCATTGATTAGCTGTAGTAGTTTTCTGGTAGAGTCTTTAGGATTTTCTATGTATAGTATCATGTCATGTGCAAACAGTGACAGTTTTACTTCTTCTTTTCCAATTTGGATTTCTTTTATTTCTTTTATTCTTGGACTGCTGTGGCTCAAAATGGATTAAAGACCTGAATGTAAGGCCAGACAGTATAAAACTCTTAGAGGAAAACATAGGCAGAACACTCTTTGACATAAATAACAGCAAGATCTTTTTTGACCCACCTCTTAAAGTAATGAAAATAAAACCAAAAATAAACAAATGGGACCTAATGAAACTTAAAAGCTTTTGCACAGCAAAGGAATCCATAACCAGGATGAAAAGACAGCCCTCAGAATGAGAGAAAATATTTGTAAATGAAACAACAGACAAAGGATTAATCTCCAAAATATACAAACAGCTCATGCAGTTCAATATCAAAAAAAAGAAACAACCCAATCAAAAAATGAGTGGAAGACTTAAACAGACATTTCTCCAAAGAAGACATACAGTTGGCCAACAAGCACATGAGATGATGCTCAACATCACTAATTATTAGAGAAATGCAAATGGAAACTACAATGACATCACCTCACACTAGTCAGAATGGCCATCATCAAAAAAATCTAGAAACAATAAATGCTGGAGAGGGTGTGGAGAAAAGAGAACGCTCTTGCACTGTTGGTAGGGATGTAAATTGATACAGCCACTATGGAGAACAGTATCGAGGTTCCTTAAAAAAACTAAAAATAGATCTACCATATGACCCAGCAATTCCACTACTGGGCATATACCCAGAGGAAACCATAATTCAAAAAGTCACATGCACCTCAGTGTTCACTGCAGCACTGTTTACAATAGTCAGGACACAGAAGCAACATAAATGTCCATCAACAGAGGTATGGATAAAGAAGATGTGGTACATATTTTTGATGGAATATTACTCAGCCATAAAAAGGAATGAAATTGAGTCACTTGTAGAGACTTGGATGGACATAGAGACTGTTATACAGAGTGAAGTCAGAAAGATAAAAACAAATATGGTATATTAATGCATATATGTGGAATCTAGAAAAATGGTATAGATGATCTTATTTGCAAAGCAGAAATAGAGACACAAATGTAGAGAACAAACGTATAGACACATTTGTTCATATGGGAGGTGGGGTGGGATGAACTGGGAGATTGGGATTGGCAGATATACACTATTGATACTATGTATAAAATAAATAGATAACTAATGAGAACCTACTCTATAGCTCAAGGAACTCTGCTCAATGCTCCATGGTGACCTAAATGGGAAGGAAATCCAAAAAAGAGGGGATATAGATATACATATAGCTGATTCACTTTGCTATACAGTAGAAACTAATACCACATTTTAAATCAACTATACCCTCAATAAAATTAATTTTAAAAAAAGCCTTAAGGGGCAATGAGGACTGATGCACACATAAACCACATGATGTCTGTTATGCCATGGTAATATATTCTTTGTCACTGACTCAGTGGTCTTTTGTACTACCATAATATGTGGGTAGATATCATATAGAAAGGAAACTACAAAATATAACCTCATGGACATAGACAAAAAGATATTCACAAAATAATAGCAAACTGAATTGAGAAGTATATAAAAAAGTATCATACACCATGACCAAGAAGGATTTGTTTCTAGTAATGCAGTATTGGTTTGGTATTTGAAAATGAATTAATACAAAACACCATGTTAATAGAACAAAACTATTTAATCATTCAATAGACACACTGACACATAGGAAAATTTTGACAAAATTTATCACCTATTTATGATAAAAACTCTCAACAAATTAGTAATGTGAAAATTAGGACCTCCAGAGCTTGAATATCAGAGTTAAAGGAAATTTTGTATTGTCTTATCTTTGAATTTCTTCCTTTTAATTTTTGGGCAAAGTAAAATACTCGCTATGATATTAACACTGCAATATATTTAAGATTTTTATATTCTATCTGGCATTTCAACTATTTTTCCTGAGAGGGTGATTTAGTACATCTAGAAACAGTCCCCACAATACAGTAAATCTTTTTGTGTGTGCGTGTGTACATCTGTACACGTTTGCTGATTTCTAATTTTTTTAATTTAATCAATAATATTATGGGGGGACATTTACAAAAGTTATGATTTAGGGAAAGTGTATAAATTACATGGAGTTAAAATTATTCCCTTCTCTAATTTTCAGAAAGAAAATAAAATTATTTGAGACATTTAATCTGTTGAGGATTTTTTTCTGATGCCAGGCTCATTTGAAATGTTATAGTGTTACAATATCACCCTCTGGTGGACAAAGGTAGGGTTTTCTTTCTTTCTACCCAGTCGGAAAAGTAATTCTTTACTGAAGTTAGTTAAGGTCTGTTTTTTGCAGTTGAATCTATTTGAACTCTATTCAATACAAAATATTTCTACCTTTTATTTAAATTTATATCTAAAATGGTACATATATATATAAATATTTAATTCACTGAATAAGTTAATTTATGTAAATGTAATAAATTACCATCTGAGATAACTTATTTCCATACATTTCTGTACCTGCTCCCTCAGTACTACTCTTATTCCACGTATTTGATATTCTAACTGCCCAAAACCTCATGCTATGAATCATTTCTGCTTATTAGAAACATACTGTCAATAGACAACTTTATAGTAACTCTCCCCATGAAGCAGCATTGATTTACCTGCATCTCATATTTTCAGAGCGCTACTATTTGATATGAGGGTAATAATTAAACCATATTTAGTGGATTTAATATGTGCTGCTTCACAAGGGAGACATTCCCATTTTAATAATTATTCCTCAAGTGAGTTAAAAAAAAACAAGCCTCACTGAAAATTTAAATAGAGTACACTATGACAAATATGTAAATTAAATACATGTGTGTGAAGTGAACTGTATTTAAAGGAAATAAATTATGAAACATATAGAAATTCACGGAGCAGTGGACATATTTTTGTTCTTTCTAACTGAATGTCCTGAGAAAAGTTACTTGACTACTGAACTTGTTTTTTTTAATTTATCATAATGTTGATAATATTAATCTTGAAGAGTTGTTATGAAGATTAA
Source organism: Globicephala melas (assembly GCF_963455315.2). Taxonomy (NCBI): domain Eukaryota; kingdom Metazoa; phylum Chordata; class Mammalia; order Artiodactyla; family Delphinidae; genus Globicephala; species Globicephala melas. The sequence continues at coordinate 82,782,371 of NC_083318.1, forward strand.
ATTACATAATACATGCAAACCATCTAGTTCAGGGTCTGGTAAAATTCCCTTCTTCTCCTTGTACAAAGTTGAGATTACTCCCTAAATAAAGGATATTTGGTTCCTCTATTTGGCCACACAAAAACCTTGAGTTATAACTCATAAGCCTGAAAAATGAGAGTCACTCCTAAAAGAGTCTACTCTTTTCTTAAAGGGTCACTCTTAAAGAGCCTACTCTTGCATATTCAAATGTGTCATGATGTTCAGAAATGTCTTAGTCCATTTGGGCTGCTATAACAAAATACCACAGCAGACACAGTACCTTGTAAACAGTGGACACTTCTTTCTCATAGTTCTGGAGACTAGGAAATCCAAGATTATGGCACCAGCAGATTCAGGGGATGGCTTCCTGATTCATAGATGGGTTTATTTCTGCTGTGTCCTCAGATAGTGTGAGCTGCTAGGGATCTTTGTATGGTCTCTTTTGTAAGGCACTAATTCCATTCATGAGGGCTCTACCTCTATGACTTAAGTACCTCCCCCAAACCCCACCTCCTTATATCATAATTTTTAAAGGTTAGGATTTCAACATACACACTTTGAGGGGACACAAATATTCAGACCACAACTAAAATACCAGAATTTGAAAAAAAAAATGTCCTATATATATTTAGATATCTATTAATAGTGTATGTTGAATTTCTTAGTATATTTAAAGTTGTATAGACTAGAATTCTTATTGTTTATTTTGTTATTATATTTAATAAAATCTGAGAAATTATTTTAATAATTGTCCTAAATAGAATGACTGTGGACAAAGTAACTAAAATTCCAGACCTTTTTAAAAACATTATTTTCTAAATCAAAATAGTGACTTTCCCCTATTTTCCTCATAGAAATATAAGGACAATTAATATAATAGTATGATAATATAATATAATAGCTTTTCAAATGCTGAAAACTTTTCAGGGAAAATTTTTCTCTAAAATAATAATAACACTTGTTTAAAAAACAGTTTAACTACAAATAACTCAAAGCTTTTGAACTAGTGTTCATTAGTCCGTAACAATCTGCAATATGTCAGGATAACCAGAGCTGGAATAAGATATATTTCTTAGGGCTGTATCTAAAAAGATTAAACCTATTTCCAAGCTCAGTTTAAAATGAAAAAACTGCACAGGATTTATCTTTTCCTGTGGAAATATCTGTAAATCAACAATCAACCCACATCATATATTGACCAAACCCAATAATGAGAATTGACACTTAATAAATACTGCTCAAGGCAGTGTTCTAAGAAGTGCATTGTATATGAGTGTATTCATCCTCATTACAGATCTTTGAAATAGACAGCATCAATCTTATTTTTCAGATGAGGAAACTACAGCACAGAAGGTTTAAGTAATAAGCCAAATAGATATTAAATGATATTAAGTGATAGAGCCAAAAAGGTCTAACTATAGAGCATCTACATCAGACTTGAATTATGGCTCACTTGTAAAGCTAGTTTATCAACTCTCTATCATCATTACTCTTGCATTAAGTTTTTAAATGAAACAGAATGAATGCATGAGATATTTTACAATATAGACGATTTTCATCAGAACAATTAAGTTAGGCAAACAAATAGTAACAAAACACGACTACAATGTATATGATTCAACAATACAAATTATTTCTTTAAACAATAAGAATATCCCGTTTTGTTAAGATCCTCAACAACACTGAAATAAACTTATTTCAAATGTATAAAACATATTTCAATGATATATATTTCTTACTGTTTTATGCATAATCAGATTTCACTAACAAGTTTATTCATACATATTTTTCTTAATATTATGATTTTTAATAAGATAAGGAATTACATCTGGTTTAATTACTATGATATTGTTCATTCTATTTTAGATCCATTTGTGAATTTTGTAAAACATGCAACCACATTCTCCTTGGGAAAAAAATGCCTCTTTACTGAAAATCTAACCCTTACTGAGATTTGTGGACTCCATAATATTTTGCTTAATTAAATAATTCTATTACTACATCTTTGGCTGGTAGAGTACAGCTAAGTTCTATTTTAAAATCTTTCAAGTCAAAACTAATACCTTAAGAAATTACACAATTTAGTTTATTACATGAGAGGATATTCTATACACATCATTCAAACACTATAAATAACACTTTAAAAAATTGACCTTTATATATAGGCTATATAGACATAGTTTCATTTGTTAAAAAAAATTTAAAAACAACCTGTGGAAAATAACTATTATAGCCACTTTTTTTAAAAATTAGAGAGGCATTGATTTGAGAAAAAGTAAATAATCTTAAAGCAATGTTATCTAAATTTAGAGTGTAACAATTGTTTAAAATATCCTCTATATGAGAAACTGATATTTTCATTAACTGCTTAGCTTATATGCACAAGAAAACAAAACAAGAAAAATAGATACTTCAGATTATATCTTGCTTAGTGTTACTAGAAATCTCAACTATTTCCTGGTCTTTTCTTCAGTCATTTTTTTTCCTGTCCACACTTTCCTTGAAAATTCTGACAGTGCTATTTGTTTCCTGTTTTTTTCTAGGTTAACAGATTTGCACAATAGGAGATTTGATTTGACTATATTAGAGAATATGTCGGATAGGGACCAAAATTAAAAATCAAGTGAAAATATCAGCTTTGAGACTGTTGAAATAATTCTGTTGTGATCACTCTTTTCCCAGAAGAAAAAAATTGAAAATATTTGAAGGTAATTTGTTGAGATAAATGGTAAAAGTAAGAAAAAATTACTATATTTCTGTCTTGATCAGATGGATATTTTAAGATAGAAACATAGAAGAATAGGTTTTAGAAGTAGATAAAAAGGATTTTTTTTAATTTAAATTTTTAATAAATATTATATATTGTATGTTAAGATGATTAAGATATGTATATTAATACATATAATAGTGAAATGGTTATTTGACATACACATAGTCAAGCTAATTAACATACCATCTCCTCATATAGTTACCATTTCTTTTGTATGTGATGAGAGCACCTGAAATCTACTCACTTAAAAAATTTGCAGTATTCTGTACAATATTATTAACTATACTCACCATGCTGTAATTAGATCTCTAGACTTATTCATCCCATAAAACTGCAACTTTGTACCCTCTGACAAACATCTCCCCATTTTCCCTACCTCCCCAACCCTGGTTATAGATTCTATTCTCTGCTTCTATGTATTCAGCTTTTTAGATTTCACATAAAAGTGAGATCATACAGGCTGTTTTTCCCTTTTTGTGTCTGGTTTATTTCACTTAGCATAATGACCTTGGCAATGATTTTTTGAATACAATACCAAAAGTTTAGGCAACAAAATCAAAAACAAACAAGAAAGACTACATCATACAAAAAAGATTCTGCACAACAAAGGAATCAAGCAACTAAATGAAAAACCAACCTACATGTAGATTGGGAGAAAATATTTGTAAACAAAATATCTGATAAGAAGCTTTATCCAAAATATTTAAGAAACTCATACAACTCAATAGCAAAAAAGTAAACAACCCAATTAAAAACTGGGTAAAGGACATGAATAGACGTTTTTCCAAAGAAAACATACAAATAGCCAACAGATTATATGAAAACGTGCTCAACATTACAAAAAGTTAGGAAAATACAAATCAAAACCACAGTGATATATCACCTCACACCTGTTAGGATGACTATGATCAAAAAAATAAAAGAGTTTAGTTTTAATGAGTCAAAACTATTTCTAACAGGAAGCTAAATATATATCTAGCACTCAAGAAAGAGATCTTGGTTAGATGTTGGATCTTGGATGTAAATGTACTCTGCATATAGATAAAAATGAAAACACAAAATTAAATAAGATTTTTCAGGGAATTTGCAGATACCAAGAAAAAAAGGAAGCTTTTCAAGAGAAGGAATGCTGCCCAATTCAAAGCATTAATTGAGGCTTTGCTTGCACCCGCTGGATAAGTCTCATTTGACCAAAAGATATCACAGAGCCAAACCCAGAGTCAATGTGAAGGAAACTAATCAAAAGGTGTGAATACTAGTTTGTGTGGGTCATTGGAGGCTACTGATATAACTGTGTATTCCAAAAAGCAGTCTGCTACAGAAGTACAGATTACCGTTATAGAATTTATTGTTGTAAATTAATAAGACTGTAATTGTCATTTATAACTCCCTTCTTTCATAGCCCATTCTGTTTCCTTTGTTTTCAGGCAAGAAGTAAATTTGTACCCTTTCCCCGTCAGCGGGGAGACCCAAAATTTTGTTATCGAAGTCTCTGAGTTCTCCATAGCCCTGTCTATTCTTGCCTGCTATAACTTTCTCTTAACTTACACTATTAGAAATGGATTAATGAACGGGAACCCAGAAAAATCCCTTGAAATTAAAACATCATCCTTCCTGACCCTATTAATAGTAGCAAACAGACTTCCCCTTGCTAATTAGAATCAAATATTCCAGTGAATATAGTAACCTCATTCTTTTCTTGTTGATTCACTGTAACAGAAGTACAAAATGACATTCTGGCAGGTTCGCCTACCAGTTCAGTGGAATTTTATTTGTGGTCCCTGATGGAAGCATTCTTCCCTTGGGATCCAAGCTGCAACAATGAGGAAAAACTCAAAGCTTTGAGGACAGAAAGCAAAAATTCTGTGAGTAGTTATTAGGTATAATGATGAGAAGATCTACTCTTCCTTTCACTCCTTGACTCTCAGATTTCTGCTATGAGATAGATAGTGCCACATATCGGTTGCTGTTTAAAAGTAGAGCCAGCCCTCCATACCCTCAGGTTCTGAAACCACAGATGCAACCAACTGTGGACAGAAAATATTCTGAAAAAAGAAAGTTTCAAAAAACAAAACTTAAATTTGCTGCTTCCTGGCCGCTATTTTATTTTTTTAATTTTTTTTAACATCTTTATTGGGGTATAATTGCTTTACAATGGTGTGTTAGTTTCTGCTTTATAACAAAGTGAATCAGTTATACATATACATATGTTCCCATATGTCTTCTCTCTTGCGTCTCCCTCCCTCCCACCCTCCCTATCCCACCCTTCCAGGCTGTCACAAAGCACCAAGACAATATCCCTGTGCCATGCGGCTGCTTCCCACTAGCTATCTACCTTACTACGTTTGTTAGTGTGTATATGTCCACGACTCTCTCTCGCCCTGTCACAGCTCACCCTTCCCCCTCCCCATATCCTCAAGTCCATTCTCCAGTAGGTCTGCATCTTTATTCCTGTCTTACCCCTATGTTCTTCATGACTTTTTTTTTCTTAAATTCCATATATATGTGTTAGCATATGGTATTTGTCTTTTTCTTTCTGACTTACTTCACTCTGTATGACAGACTCTAGGTCTATCCACCTCATTACAAATAGCTCAATTTCATTTCTTTTTATGGCTGAGTAATATTCCATTGTATATATGTCTGGCCACTATTTTAAAATGACCTACTAAACAAATTGATAAACTATTAGCCAGACTCATCAAGGAAAAAAGGGAGAAGACTCAAATCAATAGAATTAGAAATGAAAAGGAGAAGTAACGACTGACACTACAGAAATACAAAGGATCAGGAGAGATTACTACAAGCAACTATATGCCCATAAAATGGGCAACCCGGAAGAAATGGACAAATTCTTAGAAAAGCACACCATTCCGAGACTGAATCAGGAAGAAATAGAAAATATAAACAGAACAATCACAAGCACTGAAGTTGAAACTGTGATTAAAAATCTAGAACAAACAAAAGCCCAGGACCAGATGGCTTCACAGGCCATCAAACTTTTCCAAAATATAGCACAGGGAGGAACACTGTCAAACTCATTCTACAAGACCTTCTCAAACTTTTACAAAATATAGCACAGGGAGGAACACTGTCAAACACATTCTACGAGACCACCATCACCCTGATACCAAAACCAGACAAAGATGTCACAAAGAAAGAAAACTACAGGTTAATATCACTGATGAACATACATGGAAATACCCTCAACAAAATACTGGCAAACAGAATCCAACAGCACATTAAAAGGATCATACACCATGATCAGGTGGGATTTATCACAGGAATGCAAGGATTCTTCAATATATGCAAATCAATCAATGTGATAAACCACATTAACAAACTGAAGGAGAAAAACCATATGGTCATCTCAATAGATGCAGAAAAGATTTCAACGAAATTCAACACCGATTTATGATTAAAAACCCTCCAGAAAGTAGGCATTGAGGGAACTGACCTCAACATAATAAAGGTCATATATGACAAACCCACAGCCAACATCGTTCTCAATGGTGAAAAACTGAAACCATTTCCACTAATATCAGGAACAAGGCAAGGTTGCCCACTCTCACCACTTTATTCAACATAGTTTTAGAGGTTTTAGCCACAGCAATCAGAGAAGAAAAAGAAATAAAAGTAATCCAAACCAGAAAAGAAGAAGTAAAGCTGTCATTGTTTTCAGATGACATGATACTATACATAGATAATCCTAAAGATTCTACCAGAAAACTACTCGAGCTAATCAATGAATTTGGTAAAGTAGCAGGATACAAAATTAATGCACAGACGTCTCTTGCATTGCTATACACTAATGATGAAAAATCTGAAAGAGAAATTAAGGAAACAGTCCCATTTACCATTGCAACAAAAAGAATAAAATACCTAGAAATAAACCTACCTAAGCAGACAAAAGACCTGTATGCAGAAAACTATAGGACACTGATGAAAGATATCAAAGATGATACAAACGTATGGAGAGATATACCATCTTCTTGGATTGGAAGAATCAACATTGTGAAAATGACTATATTACCTAAAGCAATCTACAGATTCAATGCAATCCCTATCAAACTACCAATGCCGTTTTTCACAGAACTAGAACAAAAAGTTTCACAATTTATATGGAAACTAGACCCCGAATAGCCAAAGCAATATTGAGAAAGAAAAACGGACCTGGAGGAATCAGGCTCCTGGACTTCAGACTATACTACAAAGCTACAGTAATCAAGACAGTATGGTACTGACACAAAAACAGAAATAAAGATCAATGGAACAGGATAGAGTGCCCCGAGATAAATCCGTGCAGCAGATGGGTCACCTTATCTTTGATAAAGGAGGCAAGAATATACAATGGAGAAAAGACACCTCTTCAATAAGTGGTGCTGGGAAAACTGGATAGCTACATGTAAAAGAATGAAATTAGAACACTCCCTAACACCATACACAAAAAGAAACTCAAATTGGATTAAAGATCTAAACGTAAAGCCAGACACTATAAAATTCTTAGAGGAAAACATAGGCAGAACACTCTATGACATAAATCATAGCAAGTTGCTTTTTGACCTACCTCCTAGAGAAATGGAAATAAAACCAAAAAATAAACAAATGGGACCTAATGAAACTTAAAAGCTTTTGCACTGCAAAGGAAACC